>NC_050524.1:30764422-30820585 GCF_002922805.2 Oryzias melastigma | reverse complement strand
TAGCTTACCGTTTCCAAGTATGAATGAGAGTGAATAAACAATGAATATACATTGTAAGCATTTTAAGTGTCTGGTAAAGCGCAGAAAAGTTGAATCCATTATTATTGTTATTATATTACATTACAGATCTTGAGAAGATCTACATGGACCAAAAAAGTCGACACATTGTGTTCAAACCTACGGAAGACCTACAGGTGACCTTTGACCTCTGTCACTGCCAACCTGACATTGCAAAGTATTGAAGTGACTTTTTATTGACCAAATATTCATTTTCATTTCATTATACAGTACAAATAAATTTTTTAAAAATCAACAGCTATAGCCTGGAAGTGTATCTATGATTTTTTTTTTTTGGTGGGACAACTTGCAGAATCAGTGAGTGACTAATATTGTTTTACCCTCAATCTTTAGAGGTTGTCGAACTCTTGTTTTTATCTTTAAACTTTGTAATTTGTAGTTTAAATTAGTTTTAGATGGAGTGATAGTTGCCAAAAATAAATAAAATTAAAGCTACAAGTTTCCAACAATTTTAGAAAGAGCTAAGCCTGCAGTATACTGTGGTATCAAGCTACATTTTTTTTAAAAACAAAACAAAAACTAAGAGTTAATGCTTAAACTTATCGAGCTTGACCTGACTATACTTGAAACTTGGGCACTTTTGATCATCAGTTGATGTATTTTGGCGTTTTGGTGCACAAGTGGTTTCTTTCCATAAATTTGACCATGCCTGGGGTGTCATAGATATTTCCTACTGAGACTCAGGTCTGCTGCATAAATCTGGTTTCATCAAAGGGCAGATTATCCCATAGAAATTTAACTCAAACTTTTAGAAATTATGTTTTTATTTTGGAAATGTATTACACCCTTATTGTATAATCAGACAAAAATGTATTTCACAAAAAAGAGGGTATAAGTGCCAAAGAAGTAAAATATATTTTGTCTGTCAAAGACCTCTTTAAAGTTCTATTTATCTGAGCTAGTCTTAATCTGGATAAATCAGCCCACCCCATTCTCGACTGGATGTTCTTTTTTTAAAATACATCTTTGTTCTTGACATCAAATGGACCATAATTAGCAAATATTTGAGAAAGCACACAGTACTTAGCCTAAAAGGAGACTTGGCAAATCAAACCGGTACTTAACTGGTGATAAATTCTCAAACTTTACTTTGTTCACAAATACAAAAAGTACTGGTAATGAGTCCTTTAATTTCAGTAAATCCTGGGCTTTCCTGTCGGTTCAATCCTCAGAATTTCCTTGGATTTCAGAGGTAAACAGTAGGAATTGTTGCAGAGTTGGACAGTGTTTCACCAGATGTTTTGAGTTTATTTTTTTAGGGTCGAGTTTTGTGTATAAAAGTCAGACTTTAAATGATGTCTGGAGTGTGGAGAGCAATAAAAGACAGAAAAAAACCCCTCAAATAAACAGTTTTTGTGGTATTTCACCTCAAAATGAAACAGTTTTGTGATATTTTTCCTTCTTGTTCGATGGAAGTTTTCACTGATAACTCCCTACATTTTCTAGCTCAGGATGAAACATACATCTGTTTCTGACGCAAGAGCTGAAACCCCCCTCTGTTTGGTTTGGATTTCTGGCAGATGGGTGGACTATAAAAGATCAGTCACAGAAAACAAGGCATTTCGTGAATGTTTCTTCTAACCCACAAAGCAGACACACAAATTGCCAGACACATACTCACACACACACACACACACACACACAGACACACAGGATGAAGTTGCTGCTTCGTCAGATACGCACACTTTTTTTCCATGGTCACCACCCTGGCTGGTTCCCAGCACTAGGCCGTAAGCTGCCAAAGCCTGCTGTGTCTTTAAAGCCCAGTACACATGCAGGTCCAAACCACAATAGCGTTTCTGTATCCAGACACTTCCATATAAAACCAAAATAAAGAACTTTGCACACCATTTTTTTTTTGTGTGAAAGTTTAAGAAAAAAACTGCTGAGTTCTAAGTTTTGTGTCACTTTAGGAGCCACACCCTGCTATGATTAAGGCCTCTGCAGACAAATCTACACAAATGCTCAAGCGCAGAGGCTTGCACAACACTTTAGCAACTGTGGTTTTTGCTTTTAATTTGTAGTCTGTATGAAGAGTGCAAGTCATAGAAGTCAGTATTAGAAATTTATTTAAAAAAAAAAGAATTACACAAAAATGAAATTATATACATACATACAAATATAAACATTTGAACAACAGCTAATGCACTTTGATGTTTCAAGTCACAAAATAAAAGACATTTTACTGTAGGAGAGTCAATCCAAAACAAAACGTGGACTCTGGACACTTACAACCCCCTCAAATACAGATTTGAGGCTGATATCCCCCTCTAAATACCACAGGAATGCTGACAAAAACTTTACACATGTAAATAAAAGACATTTTACACACTTGCATTAATGACTGGTCATATATTATTGGTCCAATTTTTCTCCAAAAAATATATATTTTTACTGAAAAACCACACAAATTTTTGGATCAGTTCATTCTCCTGCAGTTAGGTTTTTGAAATTAAGTACAAACTATAAAAGGTGTTACATTTTTTGTTCCAAGTCTCCATGTTGTGATGAAAGAGTTGTTTAAATGGAGAGCTTGGTGGGAAACAAAAAGTGGCCAAAAAGTTCAAAACAATACTTTTGCTGTCGGGGAAACAACAACAGAGAAAAAGTCAACTCTTTGGATTTTACAACTGAACATTCTTGAAATATTTCTGCTGTAGCTGGCAAAAACATAATAAATCCATAGGCTTGTGTGGTATACTGTCAAATTAGAAACTAAATGAAAAGTTGAAATTGGAACCAAAAAAAGTATGATTCCTGTGCAAAAAAAAAAAAAAAAATGTAGTAAAAAAGATTGATTGCTAAATGTATCAGTTTATGAATTTCACAAATGTCTGTGGCATCGCTGTGAATATGTTCTGCTGTTAAATCTCAAAAATATTTGCACAACGATGCTTTAATACTGCTCCAAAGGTATACAGAACATCTGTTTTTGTCTAAACTGGGAACAAAAATTAACCTGAACAATAGAAAAAAAAATGTTTCTTTCCAGTTAGGATGTGGAAAATCCCAAGTTTGACAAATGTCTGTATAGATTTCATAAACAATGTACATTCCAATAATTAAGAAGTGAGTGTTTTCCTATTAACGTGTGGAAAGGTTTAGCAGCTTTTCACAGTAGCCCTAAAGCTAACAGACAGCAGTATTGATAAGAAGTTGTCTTGAAATGTGCTGTAAAAACTCAAATGAGAATTTTTAGTGGTCCACAACCATCCAATGAGAGTGGAGACGGTGTATAGTTTTCAGATAGACTGCTATGTGTTTGACATATATGGAAAACATGGAAATATGAATGATTGAAATGTTAAACTACACAAGTCCATCTTTAGGCTCTGGTTGCTAAAGGTGAACTAATAAACCATTTTTTTGCTGGTTAATCGTGTGAATACTGGTGTGAATGGTATAATCCAAGTGACCTAAATAGTAAAAACTGTTTTGCATATCAAAGTAGATAAGGCACAGGAAGGGAAGCGAGTTTCCTCACAACACGACTCCCTCCATGTTACAGTTCAACACTTCGTTGTGTTGGATCTGCCCCAACTGTCTGTGGAACTGGCCTTGTTTCTGACTGGTCCAGCAATGGACGCTCTGTCCCAGCTTGATACTCTTGATGCTCGGGAGGTGTGTCAGCACGTTGGCTGGCAGGGACTCTACGCCAGAGCCAGACAGGTTGAGCTCCTGCAGGGCATCCAGTCCACTTAACACGGTAGGACTCAGACTCTGCAGCTTAGGGTTGTTTGAGAGATCCAGAACTTGCAAACTTCTGAGACCCTTGAAGCTGAAAGGCTCAATGTTCTGCAGTTCACTGAGCCCACTGATGGATAAATAAGATAAATCCTTCAGTTGTGCAAAGGTGCCCTCTTTAATTTCTGAGATGGGGTTAGCATCCAGGTTGAGATATCTAAGTGGAAGTCCTTCCAGGTTTGGAACACTGGTAAGCCAGTTTGACGACAGATTTAAGCTCTGAATGTGCAGTGCTCTTCCGTGGGATGGAGTGGTGACTGACACGAGCTTGTTGTGGGAAAGGTCCAACGTAACAGGTTCACCGTTCACTTTAGCAGAAAATATATCCATGTTGAACTCCTGGAAGCGGTTGTGGCTCAGGTCAACATCAACCAGAGGAAGCCCTGAAAAGGAACCCAGTGAAAGGCTGTCCAGATCGTTGAGGCTTAGATCAAGACTCTCAAGGTATCGCAGCTTGGACAAGGCGTTGGGGCTGAGCTGAAAACGAGATGGAAGAAATTAATAAAGATCATTACTGGCTTTAATATTTACCCTTTAACTCTGGAGCTTTAGATACAGTGTTTACATTCTTTTGACTACCGTAACTCTTCAGCCGTTTACGAAATTAACATGATTCCAGCTGATTCTGAAGCAGCCTTTTGTTGATCTTTTGGATCACTTTTTAGTAGTGAAGAGCGTGTATATATCTATCTAAATCAGCTAATTATGTTCCGGAGGAAAACAGCTTTATAAATGACGGCGGAAAGTCGGTTTACTCAGTGACAGATTTAGCTGATTCCCAGAGATTAAGCAGACTTCAAAAGATTTACGAAGATGTCAAAAAGTGTATTGTGCTGCTAACAAAATCTCTGGTGTTCTGGAGTTAAACAATTAAATAAAAAAAAACATAACAACCTTTGTAATGTGGTTGCCGCTGAGGTCCAAACTTGTAAGTGTGGTGTATCCTGGACCAGATAGCATGGTGTCGCTGAGTGGGCCCAAGGCGTTGGAAGACAGGTCTAAATGGGTCGTATCCAGTGGGATGGGAATGGGCATGGAGGGTCTTGAAGGCAGACCTCTGCAGTCCACTCTGGTAAGACTGAAACTGTCAAACAGTCCATAGCTCTCCACCTCACAGTGACACCCAGGATAACAGTTCTTGACTGCACTGCACTGGATCACCAGCAGGAGAGACAAGCCGAGCCACAGGAAGCGCCCCATTTTCCTCTAAAGAAGAGAGGACAAGCGATCAGAAACATGCTTAATGAGTGCATCAACTAAGCTTTAAGTATCTCTGGAAACATTGCATTTTTATAACCTCTTTCAAAGCCATAATTAGAGAATTGAAGAGAAATGTGGACACAGAAAAGAAAAAATCAGTTTCAGTCTCAGTTCGATTTGATTCATGTCTTGCATTTCCTTCTTGAGCACAATTTGAACACAAAAAATAATTGGAGCCAGGTCAATTCACCAAATAGCCACTAGGTGGGCTATGACACTTCCTACTCACCTTCTACTGGTTTTGATGTAAGACTACCCAACTGTACAACAGAAATGTACAAGCTTTTTCACTTTCATGGATAGCGCCCAAATCTATGACAAAATGGGGTTCAGGATTTTTGACTGACAGGAAACCATCAAACCCTCAGAGTTAGAACATGTTCAACATGTCCAGGGTTTGGTGAAGTCGTAGCCAAGAAAACCCAAATGATTTGTAGATCAGCCAGATGCAAACCGATGTGTGAGAAAACTCCTGGTTACCCAACCTGGTACCGGTAATCCAAACCAGGTAAATGCAGCCCTGGCTTCATGAGGTAGATTCCTACCAGAGACACTAATTTAATAGTCAATTAGTCGTTACTTTATATTATATGGAGTCAAAGTTGAACAAACTTGTGAGCGTTCAGTACAAAAAAATGCAATTTTTCACTAAATTAACTGAAAATGTAATAAACTATTGTCTTATTTGTTCTTTATTTTCAGTTAGTTTAAAGCTAATGATGGTTAAGATGTGTGCTTTACATCAACTTTATACATGACCTGATTAGTCGACTAACTGAAAAAAATAATCGTTGATTGGTCAACTATTAAAATACTTCTTTGTGGCAGCCCTATCCAGAAGTGAATTTGCAAAAACAGGCTGCTGTGCTGATGCTCAACCATAAGAGGGGAATTGAGAAATCACCCTATGTAACCCCCAGGCAACTTAAATGTTGCATGACAATTATTGCACACATTGAGCAGTTGACTTTCAAAGAGTTGACATAGTGAAGGTCTAGGAACCTGTTTATTCCTGTGCAGGTTAACATGCAAACTGATTTCTATTCAAACCTGAAACCAGATTAATCCAGTGAATGTTAGCACAGCATTTCATTCTAGATTTATTGATATTGTCCGTCTTAGAATGCAAACATTTTGTGGCTTTAGAAATTCAGAGTTGTTAAGCACAGTACACAAGGCTTTTATTCAAGATATAAACATAAAAGTCAATAACTTTGTGTGCACTCAGAAAATTACAATCCATCTTGCCTTCAAGTTTTAGAGCGAAAGAGGAAGAAATATTACACAGAACTCCTGACAAGATAATAAAACTTAAGAGCTAACATACCTTTCACTCGGCTCTTGTTTTGCCCCTCTGTGCACCTGTCCCTCATGCAGTTCTTTTTAAACCATGCGAGCACACAACTACGCGTGCTCGCCCAAAGATAAGTACGAAAAGTGGACAGAGGTCAGCAGTTGCGTAACCACTAGAAATGTGCAGTCACTGTAAGCCTGATTAGGCAGAACACAGCAGAGTACAGGTTGGAAGACAAGCCAAAGTTTATTGCTTTACAGCTGCGTGAGAAATTTAATTACCGCTTTGGCTGTCGTCTGCCACTTGGTTCTAGACACTAGACTGTAATCACCACCGGGGTCGCTGCTTGACACCAACTAAGGAGAGAACTGAGCCATTCTGACAGAGGGCTGCCAATTGAAAATAAAAAGGAAAAAAAAATGTTTTAACACTTTTGTTTAAAATATTAACTATATTGTAGAGCAGGGGTTAATGTAGTGTTATCTATGGTTGTGTAACTGTCATCTGGAATCCACTGTACTTGTGGGTCAACAAAGGCGGCTAAAACCCAGTTCAAAGTCCACAGGACCTCACCTCTGTACAGAGTTGCTTTCCATGTCTTAACCGGTTAACTTTGCTTTAAAAATAAAATGCAACTGCATATTATTTTTTGTTTTTCAAAATAATGGCAATTTGTTTAGTTTGTGCACAAGTCAGTCAGTGTTTAAGTTTGTGATTTGTAGGTGAACACTTCAGAAACAGGATTTACCTTATCAGGCACAGATAAGATTTAAAGGCTTTTAATTAGGCTACGGACCCAAATATTGCACTTGCTAGACAAATTTTGATAGGAATATCTCAGGTGAAATTAAAACGAACTGATTTCAAACACAGAATGGTCTACACAAGGGGAACATGTTTGTTAGACAGATTGAAGAATCAGAACGGAAGTTTAAAATGAGACCAAATGATCAAAAACTCTTAGATGTTATTAACACTCACATATTTAAAGATGAACTCCAATAAGAAAGTATATATAAAGAAAGTTAAGTCTAAAATTTGATTTCTAAGTATTTCTTTATTCAAATCATTGTGAATCAGGAGCAGAGAATAAAATACTCTATTAAAAACCGTATCTGTGATGTAGAAAACAAGATAGATGAGCCAAAAGATCCCTTCTCCGCTCTATTCTGATGCATCAACTTGCAGACAAATAGAACATCTTTGTTTTCCTCATCTGAGCTGGAATCTGGATCTAAACTGTACAACTGGATAGCTCCAATGTTGCTCACCATTTTTGTTGTTAGGTTGGGGTTTGTGAGTGGCTATAGCTAGCAGGAGAGGGCATAAACAGAGAGCTCTAAGTAGCGGGTGATGGGAAGGGGGGCAGAGTTGCTCTTCACTAACAGTTCCACCCACAACTCAGAGGCGAATTTCTCATGAACTCCTGCTGCAGAGCAGACTAGACAAGCCCAGACTGGACTTTTGAGCATTCATAGAAAAATGGAATGGACCCGGTAGCGCGGAGCTTCTGTCGTCACACAATGTTACCCATTGATTGGGGGAAAGGTTTTACGGCAAAAGCTAGCATCCAACCCGCGATTTTCCCGGCTCCAGATCCAAACCGAAAAATGTGTCCTCTTTTCGCCTCGATTCTTCTTTTTACCCCCCAAAAACGTCTTGCAAAGAATAATAAATTCTTTCCGTTGGGGATCGAATATACGCCAAATCCAGAAATATGGAGACACCACCCCACCCCCACCCCCCGTTTCCACCCGACATCCGCGACCGAAGAATGTCAGTTACCGATCTATACTAATCAAAAACAGCTCTGATAATGCTTTGTAAAACATTTGAGTATTGCTCAACATAAAGAATTTTTCTCTCTTTTTAATTCAGAACAATAGACTGTTCTGCAGCGTAGAGGCTGGCTTCATCCATAATAAAGACCTGCTCCAGATTATAATTATCCTCCACAGTTATCTTTTTAATTTTCCGTCCGTTTCTGAGTCAGCTGATGCAGCTTCTCTTTCTCTGTAGTTGCACCATTTTGATGCACAGCTAGGTCATCGGTCTACACCCCGCATGCGCTTTGATGGTCCAACGCTCAATGGAAACGCTCACTTGAATCGCCCGGATCGATTTAACCCGGACCAGAGAGTACTGGTCTGGTCTGTACCGCTTAGTAAAAACGAGTCACCACAACAGACCGCTGGGAATGCTTTGAAAATAGATCAAACGATGGTTGGAGTGGGACTTCAAAACTCTGGATAGTCCCAGCCTTCACAGACAGGAAAGGTTAAATTAGGGAAAACTTTCGAAGTCTTTCAAAGCAAACATTTTCTCCAGTTTAACAGTTGTCAGATTTTTGCGTGGGTTAAAAGTCACATCTCCACATTCCTCATTACTGCGATTAAAAACTCTAAACTTTCTTCACCAGGTGTTCCCCTCACTTTCATGATAATAAATCTTCACAGCAAACTCCTTCCAGCACAACCTCCACATCAAACACTTTCCAATTACTGCAATTAGCCAGGAGCAATTCCCTGAGTGAGCTCTTGGCAAGCGCCTCTATTCAGGCCATTCTCAAAGGTTTCTACAAAACTTTTTTTTACCTAGTATAATAAAACTATCAGCAAGTTGTTATTTATTCATTTATGTGTGTTTGTTGAGTTCATTTACCTTTTACCTTGTGATGAAATGCATGGTGCAGCAATTAAAGAAGGGTGTTATCAATTATTCAGATTACGTGTGAGACTTTTATTTCCCACGTGCAAGCAGTTTATTTGAGGTCAAATGAAATATTTCCTTTCAGTCCCTTCTCTTTTACCCTCGAGCTGAGGGATCTATCTCTGCAATCTGAAGCTCTCTCAATTCACAGAGGTGTTTGCATTCATGTCAAACCTCATCCTCAACGCTCGAGAGACAGGTGATGTGGAGATTTTAAATTATCGTAGTATCAATTTTGCATATGAAAACTTTTCGGTTCATACCTGAATTCTCACTCAGACGCCTAGTTAAGTGTATTTTTGCAAAGCCGAGGGCTTGGTTTGAGACAGTTGCATGGACTTTCAAATTAGACTTTAAGAACATCAAAAACTATCGGACAGAATTTAGGAACCAGCCCTTTTCAGTGACCTTTGTTTCAAGAATTGACTGTATCAGAGACCTGGACAGAGTAAGAGTGACATCATCCATAGAAAACACCTTACTTCCAGCTCTAGCAAAACAAAGCCAAATCAGTCGCCATTTTTCCGGGATGTGGACACGGCCATCAGGAGCCAGACGAGGTTAGTAAGAAGCGATTAGTCTGAGTCAGTCTAAGTCAAGGGTCTGCAACTCTCCATGGTGGCTCTTTGGCCAAACATAAAATAAGTCAGTGAGACTGCTGACCAGCCATGTCGACCTTTGGAGTCAGCAGCTCCCTCCAAGAGCTGCCAAACCAAAACTACCTAAAAAAAACAAATAAAGCCTTCAAACTAAGACTACCAAGGTCCAACCTCAAACTAAAATAACAAAACCCAGCAGTGAGGACAAAGAGGGGAAAAAGAACAAAATAAAAGAAAAAGAAAATAGCATATTTTTAAAGTAAAGATTAAATAATTAGCATTAATTTAATTTAGATTAGTTCCATTTATAAATTGATGGCTGAGGTGCACATAGATGATAAATTATGTAGGTTTTTACATCCTGTTGACCTGAAGATGTTTTGTTTGCGCAACGTTACCCCCAGAATACACAGATTTTACATGCAAAACAAAACTTTGGTAAAAAGTTCGATCTTTTATGAGTTAAAAGAACATATTATCTTGTGCTGCACAACATTGATTACTAGCTGCCCAGAGCTGCACTGAGACAATCCTGATCCTCTTTTATTTTGAAAATAAGTTGGAGATTTGTCAAACGTTTAAAAAAAAACACACACATTGAGAGATGCCAAGTTCTTTTTATGTATATTTGCTTTTGTTTGTGAAAAAAAAGTCATAATTCACTTTTATTATTAAGAACCAGAAGGCCATGAATGCCATTTCAAATTTATTAAAGGCTAAAGTAAGACTCTGCGGCTCCTTCTAGGTTTTGATCAGTAGAAATTGAACCCAATTGGCTCTTTTACTGTTAAACATTGCCGACCCCTGGTCCAAGTCATCTCTTCTATAGCAACTACTGTCGCCAATCAAGAGTAAGCTTGCTGGAAGTCTACAACCCTGCCACTGAAACCAGCTCGAGAGAATCTGTCAATTGTTTGAGATGGGGGCAGTGGGCACCACTTGCTTTTTCTGAGGCATCAGATCGGTCAATTTATAACTTGAATAATTTGCGCTAAAGAAAAACTATCTTTAAAAAAAAAAAAAAATTGGATTAGCAAGTAGATGCTGAGAAAAATGTATCAGATCAAGAAAGGTTATACTGACAAATAGAATGACTTCTATCGCTCTATTGAAGTCTATGGGAATTTGGTTTCTAGGGCCAGAAATACCACCTATTTGGAATGTGAGGGGAAGGGGCCATTCAATCCATTTCTCTTATACAGTCAATCGTTTCAAGTCACAAGCTGTTGAAGAAAACCGGTCACAAGAACCTCCAGCCACGAAACCAATTCGCCTGACATCCTGAACCGGTTCTTGTCACGCTCTGACAACCGTACTGACGGGGTTAACAGTCATCAACAACAGCAACAGTCAAAGCAAGGCATAACATCCTCTCACTAGAAAGGCAATCCATCTATCTTCTGAACCCAATAAAACCTTTTTCAGGTCACGGGGTTGCTGGAGCCTATCCCACCTACAGTTGGGTGAAGGCAGGGTACGGCCAGGACAGGATGCCTCACAGTCACTGGGCCACACAACAAGGACAATTTAGAGCAAGAGCCGGGAGTGTGTTTGTAGTTGGCACATAGAGAGAAAGACAGTGGCACGCAGGGGGTGTGACAGTAATAAGCACTTCATTTGTAGTCCGTTTTTTTTTTTTTTTAATTATTATTATTAAAAAAATGGGGGGGGGGTATATAGGGCTGGGCGATAAAACGATTCTGCATTTTACTTGATATATAGTTGGTGATGGCACACTTGTTGAGGAGAGAATTTCAAATTGGCACTTCATGTCATAAACGTTGCTGACCCCTGATTTAGAGTAATCACATAAACAAATGAGAGCATCTGAAACAAAGGAACTATTTTTCACAAAAGATAAAGTTTTGGTCTCATTGACTCAAATATTTAAAAAGTGCATTTTTTTGTGCTGAACGCTCACAGCTTTGTTCAACTTTACTACACTCTGACTCCATATAATATAAAGTAAGTAATGACTAAATTAGTCGTCAGCTATTTTAATAGTTGATTAGTCGTCGATTAGTCGAAAGTAGCAGCCCTAAAACACACATGCACAAGGAGAACATGCAAACTCCAGTCGGAGAGGTCCCAGCCGGGATTTGAACCTTCTCTCTATGAGGCGTCAGCGAGAGTTCTTCACCGTGAAGTCGGACCACAGAAAGCAAGCAGTTTATTGCCTAGAAAAGGAAAAAAAAAAGCCTAATTCTGGCAGGCGTGTCTGGCTTTGAGTAACTTAACATAATCTGTCAAAGGTGAATTCTAGAAATGCAACAACTCCTGTTTAGAAAAACTGATATTTAGAAGACCAATGCGACCTTGACTTTAATATGAGGGTAGAGAGCCGTCTAGGCTGCAGAAGTAAGAATTGCAAATCCAGCATCACAGCTGTTGATAGCTGGCAGAAAAGCCATTTATGTGCCTGAGTGTTGAGGTACTCAAACCAGTCATCAAGTGACCTTCTGCCTCACCAGAATATGATGGAAAGAAGTTTGCAGTCACTGGTCTGTGGTGTCACAAAGGAGTTTTTTTTACCTTGAGTTAATAATAAAAGGTAACTTGATTTTCAGTTGTCTTATCTATAGTCGACAGTTTACCCATTACAACACACCTGTGTGTTTATGTGTATGCAATGTATGAATATGGATTCCTGCAAGTCACCAATCTAAGACGGATCTTCACCAGTTGGTAAGAAGAGCTATTCCTCCTAAGAAAGCTCAGAAAAGCCACACTCCAAAAGTCAAAGTCTCCCACCAGGCTTTAGACAATAAAGCTCTGAAATCGGGATGTAACATGATGAAACCAACAGACAACAGGATGATGAAAAACACAAACCACAAAGCTGACAGAAACTTCTACTCTCTCTCCCATTATAAACAAACAACTAAAAGAGTCCACAAGCAAGTAGATCAACAGGTTTATTTCAATTTAGTAATAAAACCTACAAAAAAACTTTATATAGAAAAAAACACACATCATTATTACACAATAAAAAAGTAATCTGCTATAACCTCAACATTTAGGATGATGAAAACTGTGATTTTAACATCTTCTTGTGGCGTTTTTCTGACGATGGGGGGCACAAATACAGAAAATTAAGCTTAAAATTGCACATCTGAGTATATCTTTATTCAAATTGTTGTGAAACAGGGCTAATACAAAAAAACATTACATTTGTGACAAAGAAAATGTGATGGGTGGGCAAAGATTTCTCTGCTCCAATCTCTCAGTAACAGGGTGGAGAAGAGGGGTGGGGTCGCTCTGTTCCAACAATCCCGCCCACAACTCAGAGGCAAATTTCTCATGAACTACTGCCGCTCTGCAGAAACTATGTCCTAAAAAATGGATCATCTTCTAGGAACGCTTTGAAAATGGATCAAAAGATGATTAAAGATTTTTTGCTATAAAGTTTCACCGTTGCATCAGATACCAATACCATAGCAGTGAAACCATGAAAAAAAAAAATAAAAGTAAAGTCAACTGACGTTTAGAGACAATGAATTAAGTGCACATACTAGCAACTATCTAACGTCTTTAGATAAAAGCAAGAGTAGCCAGCCACGACTGTGAAGCAAATGATCATTTCTGGATCTGTGGAGGCTTAATGTTAGGTGGAAAAGTTGTTGTCAGCAAGAATCTCTGGGTTTGTCATTATGATCTGCAGCATAATGATTATTTAACCTTGAAGCAATACAAACGTGGTGAAATAATGTCTGCCCAGAACTTGGAAATGTTTGGCCACCTCTTGTGACGGCGGTAGTTCTGCCTATGAAGGGCTGCAAAGTTAATTTGTGATTGTTTCAAACGTACACAATCTAGTCCCATAAGCAGGTCTGTCTGATCTAATCATAGCTGATGTACTCTTGGCTGTTTACACATTGACATTTATCTACATTCTTTAAATCCCTTCATGCTCTACTGTCTCTAGGAGGACAGAAACAAGACTATCTCTTATCAAAGATTTGTTTTTTTGATGTTTTCCCACATTTGTTTCACATTTTAATTATGTTAAACTATGCAAAGATCACAATAAAACGAAAATAAAACAAACTTCCTTTGTTTTTGTTTTTAGAACATTGTTCCAACACTTCCTGTTTGAGTGTGCTTGCTTTCGTTTCGGTCATTACAGAGTTCATTAACTCTGATGACCTCCAAGTAAACAAACACATTATTTTTTTCATGCATTCAATATATCCACGTGTCGTTTGGATTGAGTTTAGTTTGCATGAAACCGTAAAATGTCTACTTTTTTCTAAGCTTTTGCATAGACATGCAGATGCAACTTGTGTCGGTTCATAAGAACATTTGGGACTTTGTTGCAACATAGTGTGCACTGGAAAGTTTGACTGTCTTTCAGACGTGAAGGCTCAGGTCTTGAAGAGAAAAAAAAGAGGAAGCATCTTGGGATACGCCATATTTCATGTTCCTCAAAAGTTTGTATACGAATGTGATAGCAATGTTTTCCTATAAAATTTTAATTAACTTTAAAAAAAGTACAATTTACCATTTTTAAGAATTGTTTGCACGCATTTTGAGACCTTGTTTACAGTTTATTGGTATATATATATATATATATATATATATATATATATATATATGCTTTAAGCATCAGATCAAAAATTAAAATTGTTCAACTATTCTTAATTATGAATGCAAATTTATAGTTTGCTTTAAATGTTAAATTTTGATATTTTGACATGAAACATAACAAAAAATAAATAAAATAGTGCAGTGCCTTAAAGTTGTGAACTTTTTCTCATGAAGACTTTTAAAAAAAATGTTTTTTTAATAATTAAAAAGACCAACATCACTAAAATATATGTTTTGCATAATTTTAGACAACAATTCTGCACTTACTTCCCTGTCTCCAGACTATGCAGGAACGGCTCAGACTTTTCACACCGGATGAAAACAAAATATAACTATAAATTAAATTTTATAAAAGGAAACCAAATGCAATGGGACTGCTTCTGTCGCCCACTCGCATCCCCGCGCTGCCCGGGAAGTGAACAGGAAAGGCGGGTGTGCTGTCGTGCACGGACACCCCGGCAGATCGGGTTTCTCGCGGCTGTACGTGGCAAACAGCTGGCAGAAAAATGCTCAGAAATGTCACCTCGTGCTTTTTGTCACCTTTCTCATCCTCCCCGCCCCCTTACTGCCTGTCAACACAGCCACGCGCACTTGGTCTCGTGCGTTCGGACACTTTCCCCCTCTGAGCGATGGAGGAGATGATTCGGAGCTACTAGAGGCGGCGAACGTGAAAGTTGAACTAACCACAGGTCCCACTACCATTTCAAACTTAAATGAACTTAAACTTGAAACTCAAACCATTTTTCTCCGAAATTCGTTATTTCACACGTTCACGCAGTTGTGGGAGTTTCGGAAAAACTTACTTTCATCATACCTTTCATCCGGGCTTCTCCGACACTTTTTCACTTCACCGCTCCCATTTCCCGCAGTGCCCCGCAGCGCTGCTGTGTCCCGGCGGCCCGGCTCCTCTGCGGGTCTTCATGAGCTTTGAGTTTGACTCTTCTCTGCCGCTAGAAACCCCCGCAAGATATATCCACGCGGGGACGCGCCCCGCCTGCTCCCATTCCACGAAAGTCCTGCGTTCTTTTTTAGCGTCAAACGGGCGAATGGAACCCACTTCCTGTCGAGGTTTTCAAAATAAAGGGCTGGAAGAGCGAATTTTGGGGTTTGTGGCGTCTCAAAGGGGGCCTTTGGCCTCCTCAATTTTTACTTCTTTTTTTTATATTTTTAATTTAAACAAACCAACTAGTTACCTGTTGACATGTTTTAATCTAATAAATAAATAAAAACGAGTAAGTCAATAATTATAGCTAAAAAAAAACTCTTCTTACTCTTTCTAATTATTTCAACTTACAAAAAAAAAAAATGCATGACTAATCAACGGTAACACCTGTATAGAATCACATCTGCAACCATGTGTCAGTCAGTCTAAAAGCTTAATAAGAAAAATAATTGTTACTACTACTATGCCTATAAATATAATACCCGTATGCAACAACTTCTTTAAAAAAACTAAGGTTTGAAGTGGGACAAGTGCATCAACTAACGTTTTACTCTGTACAACTCAACAAAAGACAACAAAATGAAAGTCCCACTGCAATCATCTTTTGATCTATTGTAACAGTGTTCTTAGTGGTCTTTTATTAATACTATAACACAATAATAAAAAAACTGTGTTGTTTTCTTGGACATAGTTTCTGCAGAGCGGCAATAGTTAATTAGAAATTCATCTCTGAGTTGTGGGTGGGACTTTTGACGTGGAATAAGCCCATAGTAGCTTCTACATTAAACCTAGAAGTTTTTTGTGTCCACTCCTGATTCACAACAATTTTAATAAAGAAATACTCAGAAATTTCTTTTTTAAGCTTCATTTTCTTTTAATATGTCCTCCATCATGAGAAAATGACCACAAAAACATGTTAAAATCGCAATTTTCATCAGTGTGGGTCTTAAATGTTGAGGTTACAGCAGATTACTCTCTTTATTCTGTAGCAATAAGGTGTGTTTCTTCTATTTTAAGTGTTTCTTTTGTAGATTTTATTACAAAACAGAAATAAAGCTGTTGATCTGCTTGCAAACACAATGTGCAGTGGGCCTTTAATAATGTGGAAATTCTCTAGCAACATTTTAAAAAAATGGTTGAACACAATCACAACAACAGAAATATAATCAATTAATATTTAAAATAATAAAAATCAAAAAAGTTTTTGCTTAGGTTCTGACTTAAGGTGGACTTTATTGTGAAAGTCCCTCATTTTAAGTTTCGAGTTCTCCCTCCAGTGGTAATTTATAGAACTGTAACACATGTTACTTTCAGTATGTTTTAAATTTAAGACTTAAATGTAGGCTCTTGTTATAAGCTACATGTAGTATGTTCAAATATGTTGAAAAGAAGCTATTTATTATATGCAAACTTTGATAACAAGTTAATCATTTCACATACTTTAAGGTTTTAAATGAGTTGCTTTCAGGTTTGCACAGACATATATAAAATATTTTGTGATAGCAAACAGCTTAAAAAGGTTGTAAAACATTTTAAAATGAATGGTGATATTTGATTATATTCCCCATGTTGACCGTATGATGTTTGGCTTGTCACATGACATTTATATGACGTTTTTATTCATGGCAAACCACAGAATGCCAGATGGGACAAAACTGAATTATGGTGCCATCTGGTGGCAGATGAGAGTGTTGGTATGTATGCTGATTCGAGAGTCCAGGTTGTTCCAATTATTATCATTAATGAGAACAAAGCTGCCTTTCCCATTTCCAATATTTTTTGTATTTCTGTGGATCAAACCATTTCTATACAAGGAACAGATGACCCTAACCTCCCATCACAGATTATCTCATGAATACTATTTTCTAACTCATCAGACGCTTTTATTTTAATAAGCCGTGAAATCGTCATGTGTTCCCTTTTCACTTGTGAAGGCTTGACAGGATTTCAAAGGGAAGCAGAAACAATGTTATGCAACAAGCCTGGTTATTTCACTTGGCCCAGAGTTCCCTTTCTGATGAAACCGATAGCCATTGACGTGAAAAGAAAACAGACTTTTCCTGAGCCTTGAAAAAAAAAACAAATTAAAACCGGCTCCTTGCCTGGTCTTCCTTTCACAATACTTTTGTTTACTGCCCCATGTAAAAAGATATGACATTTTCTAATCATTTTTGTTTTTGTCTTTCTAATCAGCTGGTGACACATTAAGACAACCTGTAGTAAAAGGTAAAATGTTTACCAGTTGCAAACCTCACTTTCTAAAGCAGAATACACCTTGACTATATCTTGAACTGAAACATCTGGTATCTTTTAATTGAATTCACTCTCATCTTCATAGATTACAGATGTGTTTTCAACACTTTGACATGTGTGTATAATGGTTTCTTTGAAAGAAAGACATACATTTTTTTTCAACTAACCAACTCCAGAAAATCATTTATTTTTCATTTTTTGGTCAATTTTGTGGAATGGTAAGTTTATATTTTCACTATATTGTAATTATTCCTTGTGTTACTTACTTTTTTTTCCCCACTAGATGGCAGCAGAGCTACATAGGGTTATGTAGACATACAGCATGCTTAAATCGATCTTTTGAAAAAAACATGGACTAAATCAGGTGCTCATTTTGGTTCAGGGGCCACATTCAACTTGTCTGATCTAAAGTGGGCCGGACCAGTTAGACTCCGGCAGCCCCGTGACCCAGAAGGGTTAAGAAAATGGATGGTTGGATTTTGGTAATTATGGTGTCATATCTGATCATTTTTATGGCAGCCTAACAGCAGTGAGGCTCACAGGGAACCAAACTGCATCTTACATAGACACGGCAAAGATAGGCTGTTTATTTTCCTGATCTGTAGTCATGCCAGTCTAGATTTTCTTTTGCTCCCCCTAGTGGTGGATTTGCGCATTTTGGTCATTTTTTTTTAAAAACATAGCTCGCCACAAGGATGGGCCGGAAAACTTGCTTTTTTTCCCAACATCCTTAGATTTTTATTAATAAATAGGTACTAATAATTACTTTTTTTGAGGGATAAAACCCAAACTAACTTTCAAACTTGAGGCCTAGGGAATAATGAAACATCAACAAACTGTGTTCTTGAGAGTCTCATCTTATTTTCTGGCATTCTGTTCCAACCGCTCTCCATTCTCTTTTATGGCTGACTTTTTCCGTTATTTGATTTATTTAGGTTTTTCTGCCTTTTTGGGGATGTGCAATAAAATAATGCACTATTTGAAGTCTTTTTTCTATGTATATGAACTGTTAAGTTTTCAGTTTTTTTGTTTTTGTTTTTTAGCGTATGACAGTACAGCAGTGGGGCAGTCTCAGGTGCAGCATTGTGTTGGGCTGTGTTCACCTCTTAGTCTGCACTCAAAGCGCTGTGTCATCACTTCTCTCCCCTATTCCTGGATACAGGACAGCGTCGTCAAGGTGTTAGGTTTAAGAGGCTCTTCAGCTTACAGGGGATGTAGGTCAACAAAGGTGGAATCCTGCTATTTTTGTGAAATATTTCTGTTCAGGAGGATATATTTTTTTCAATAGGAAAGAAAATGTGTTTATGGGAGTGTTTGAGAACCATAAATAATTAAACACTGCTCATTTTTGACATTTTCTTTTGTCAATTTTTTCAAAGTCATTCATTTGCGCCTGACTTTTTGTGTTGACGTTATAGACTGCCAGGCACGCTGTTTCACCTTTTGAAAAAGGTCTGAAAAGACTGACGTGAGCAAAATGCAGAGCTCATGAGACCCACAGGGAAAGCCCTTTGTTATCTGTAATTATTCCCACTCCACCAAGCTTCAAATTCATGTATTCTGTGGGGATATTAGGCCAATTAAACCATGACACACACGTATTGGTGCGTAGTGGCTTTGGTGTGTCTCCATGGAGAAACAAAAAGACCCAATTTTGCTCATTTAGGAGGATAAATTATGCTTAACTTTACTTAAAACTCCAGTTTGGGGACAAAACATCCAGGAAAAGAATCTAGATTTAATATGTTTTCGACGTAATCACATATATTGAGTCATTCCAAATGTAAAAAATTCCAAATATAATTTTTCAAGAAATATTTGAAAGCCCAAGGCTACACATAGCCAGGGCTTTTAAATAAGACTAAGGCCTATACTCTCAATCCTCTTATACTGTGTCTCACTGAAGATGGATTAGTGAGTAACACCTACGTTTGGACCCCGGGTCACTTTGGAGGGATTTGATTGAATGGGCCTGAAGCTGACACTGACGTCGGAATATATATGTTACATTTTTTTGTTTTTATTCGTAAGTAGGATTTTTAAGGTCCATCGATCATCTTAAATTTGCTTTAAAAGATGTAGACTTCTTTGGCCCTCTCCTGCACATAAGAAAGAAGAACTTTTGGACTTTTTAAAAATTTATTTCTTTTTCAAAACATGCCATCTGCAAATATACCTGTTCGTGGAAACGCAAAGGAGCCTTCAGAGACACTGATGGCAGGACATAAGTAGCTCTCTGGAGGGCTGAAGCTGACAGTCAAACGAAACAGACGCAGTGCCAGAGCTCTGCACCAAAAACAATGAACGGGCGTTGTGCTTGCCTGAGTGACGTCGAGAGGAATAGGTAAGGTTTGGAGATGGTTAGTTGAAAATCTTGCAAAGATCTACAAACACACCGGAGGCTGGCACCTGTACGATTGTCTCACAGCATCTTGGATCTGTGTGGAGGACATCAGAGGAATGGTAGGTCTCTCATTTACTTTTTGCTTGCTGTTGCTAAGAATGGAACCAAAATGAAAACCTTCCTTAGAGCTTTTGTTTCTGTTTGACAGGCATCATTGGCGTTACTGAAAAGTCATTTCCAGTGAATATAAATATTCACTATCTTGGACACCCTGGAACGACAATGCAACATATTTCTCCAAATGGTTGGGAGTCCAACCATCCATGTGTGTCCATAGTGAGAAATAGAAGGACTTTGCAGTCGCTGCCCTTCTATAATATTATGCTATGGCTCCTTTTGGGAGTATTGACGTTCCCTTGCTGCGTCCACTGCTTAATATTCAAGGTGGGGGTCTTGGGGCCTTGGAACTGCGACCCTGTTTACTACAGGGCCCTTCCTACAGTGGCAGCCAGGCTTGCTATAAGCAGGATCAACAGAGACCCAAATCTGGATCTAGGTCTGAACATGGACTTCATCGTTCTCCAGGAGCCTTGCGAAACCTCCAAAGCGCTCACGTCTTACATTTACTATGACAAATCAGCGACTGCGCTTGTTGGCCCCACCAACCCTGGATACTGTGTTGCGGCTTCTCTTCTGGCCAAGAGCTGGGACAAGGCGCTGTTTTCCTTCAGCTGCCTTTCCTACGAGCTGGACCGCCTCACGGCTTATCCAACGTTTGCAAGGACCGTGCCGTTCCCTGCCGATGTGCTGTTCACTGTGTTCAAGCACTACAGATGGGCCACCTCTGTGGTAATCTCATCCAACGACGAGATCTGGATTGACACAGCTGGGAGAGTGGCTTCTGCTCTGAGGATGAAGGGGCTTCCTGTTGGGTTTGTTGCAGCCATGGGGATGAATGACACAGAGATGGAGACTACACTGAGGAAAATCCTAAGCACAGGAGAAGTAAGGGGTGAGTCTACTAGGGAAAATTGTTAAACTATGGGTTAATCTTTATGTTCTGATCGGGTCAAAAGTGACCCATTTTCAAGTGTGAAAGTGGGTCCATTTAGATCCAAACACAACATAGGGGTCAAATATGTCTAAAATGTCTGTGTTTTATCCATTTAGATTGTGTTCGAGTCAAATTGACCCATTTTCAAGTGTCGAAATGGGTCTGTTTAGACCCGAACACAACATAAGCATTAAATATGTCTGGAGAATATGTTTAACCCTTAGATTACGTTCAGGTCAAATCGACCCAGTTGGAAGTGTGAAAATGGGTCAGTTTTGACCCCCCAAAAATATAAGGGCTAAATGTGTGAAGAGTTCGAGCTAACCCTTTTATTGTGTTTGGGTCCAATTGACCCACTTTAAAGTTTAAAAATTGATCCGTTTTGACCCGAATGCAATATAAGGCATAAATATGTTCGAAGGGTATGTTTTAACCCTTATATTGTGTCCGGGTCAAATTCACCCACTTTAAAATTTAAAATGGGTCAGTTTTGACCCAAACACAATAGAAAGGGTTAAATGTATCTGACGAGTATGTGCCAACCCTTTTAACCCCTTCTGCTCTCCTTATCTTGCTTACATTAAAACTAGGGTCATCTGGACCCCACAAGACAGTGCGCTGAACTTCTTTACCATTCATTTTTGAGTTTCACTAATGTCCATGGCAGACATAAAATCCTGTCCCCTTGTGTCATGGAAGGGATCACATCAATATGTGGTTGGAGTCATCTGGACCCCAAAGAGAGCGGAAGGGTGTTTGGGTCAAACTGACCCACTTCAAATTTCAAGAATGGGTCAATTTTGACCCAAACACAATAAAGGGTTGAATATGTCTGAGGACTATGTTTTAACCCCTTTATTGTGTTCGGGTCAAATTGACCCAAGTTAAAGTTTAAAAGGGGGCAGTTTTGACTCTAATGCCATATAAGGGTTGAATATGTCTGTGTTACGCCCCATTTGGTCTAGGGGTGCAGGGCCTAACATAAAGGTAATTTTATATTAGAAATGTGTAGCAAAAACAAAGATGTCTCCATAAAAAGTTAACAACATTTATTTACAAGAACACCCAAACAATAACTAAAAATGAAGCAAAAGGCTTCAGGGTGAACCAAGTCCAAAATAACAAACAAAACCCCAACTAACTCAACCCAGGGAGCTAACCTGCAGAAGAAAAGGTAAAAGAAAGACAAACGCTAACCTCCCTGGACTAACAGAAACAGGAGAAAAGTCATACTAAAGAAAATGGCAGTTCACCCCTACAGCTTCACTTAACTTAACCTAGCCAACACGAAACACAGAGTGGGACCTAAACCAAATTAACAAAGAAACTACAAAGTGTGCAAAAATCAAACAGGTGGAGAAGATCATTGATCTGCAGTGGGGACGGGCTGCAGCCCAGCTCCCTTCTCGTGGGCTGAAGGTCCAAATGGTGGTTTTGAAGGCTCCCCTCCTTCAGGTTGGACCAATGGGGAGCCACACCTCCAGCACCACACCTGAAACAAATACAGAAAAACACACAAACAAAGATCCACAAACACACAGGAGTCCCACTCTGACAAAAATACACCGCACCAAAAAGAAAGACAAAACCAAATACGGCCACAGCCGTAATAGTCTGAAGAGTATGTTTTAACCCCTATATTGTGTTCAGGTCAAATTAACCAACTTTGAAGAGTGAAAACGGGTCAGTTTTGTCGCAAACACAAAATAAGGCTTAAATATGTCTGAAGAATCTGTTTTAACCCTTATATTTTGTTCGGGTCAAATTGACCCACTCTGAAGTGTGAAAATGGGTCCATAATGACCAAAACAAGTTTAAAGGGGTAGAAAACGTTTCAGAGGTGCTGAATCATGTTTTGATTCATTATCTCATGATTTACAGATTTATTTACGGCTTAGGTTTCTTGATTTGAGGGTTTAGGATTGTATTGTAGCTGTGGTTTACAGATAAGGAGGAAAAATAAGGTCAAATACATGTTACAACCTATCCCTTTATCAACAAATAAGAAAAAAATATCAGAGTATCTCAACTATATTTTGAAATTTGTTTATTTTTCAGTGTCTTGTGGTTAAAAACTCCATCTAGTTTCTAAGTACACTGAGACTTCTGCTGTTGTCTTTGGTAGTTATCATCATGTGCATGCACTCCATTTTGGTTGGAGGGGAGCAGCAGGCCCAGTTTCTTCTCAAGGCGAAGCAGCTGGGTATGACTTCGGGGAAGTACGTCTTTGTGCCCTACGACACGCTCCACTACAGCGTCCCCTACACCAACGTCTCCCACTTTGCACTGAAAAACAACAGCAGCCTGAGGGAGGCCTATGATGCTGTGCTGACCATCACCATGGCATCTGAGCTTTCATCCTTTAACGAAGCATTCGATGCAGCAAGAAGGAGCGGAGAGATTACGCTGCCGGTGCAGCCAGAGCAGGTATGTGCTGAGACAGGCTCACCCATGACACGCAGTCCTTTGTTTATTTAACTCCACTGTCAAGAGCTCTTTATATAAAGTTGTTTATATAAATAAATCTTTGTTCCAATTTGAGTTTGAAGTTTTATTTAAGAGCGTTTAGTAAAGTCCAAACGCACCCTGATTGATTCACTGTAACCATCAGGTCAACCCACTCTTTGGAACCATCTACAACAGCATATATCTGATGGCCAAGTCCATTCACAATGCTAGGAAAGCTGGCATGACTCTGTCGGGCTCCAACGTCGCCTACTATACCAAGAACACAAACTTTGACGGCTTCAACCAGAAGTTGGAGGTGGACGGCAGGGGTGAGGTGAAGACCAACTATGTCATCCTGGATTCAGACAGCAAAGGGGGTCAGCTGTATCAAGCCTACATGGTGGATCTCAAGTCTGGAGTGCTTCGTTTTGCAGGGAGATCCATTCATTTTCCAGGAGGATCTCCTCCTGTGGCAGATTCTAGCTGCTGGTTTGAGGAGAATGCCGTCTGCACCGGAGGTACGACCACAGATATGTGGATTAACCAATGTTTTATAAGATTCCCTCTGTGTCTTCTGTTCTGACATTCATCAATCAAATGACAGATATGTTCAATTGATGTGTTCTCTTTAGGAGTGGAGGTGACTTACATCATAATTGTGCTGGCTGTCATCCTCAGTATGACTGTAGCAGGATTTTTCATAGGTCTTTATATCAGGTAATAGCCTAAAATAAAACCAATATCATATATTCATTAACCCCGGGATTTTTTTTCTGTCATCTTCATATTTAAATCATAAGTAAAGTTTTTTCTGGTTTTATGTATGTCTAGATTGTTTCAATAAATTAATTAAACATTGATTTTTGCATTAATTTAGAAAATATTGTAAAATAATTATTTGAATATTTCCTTGTTATTCAATTTTTAAATAAACTTTGACACAAGTATGAAAACCTATTGACTCTAATAAAATAAAATATTCTTGAATGATACTGGACTGTTGCCTGAAGTGATTTGCTTCTTTTTTGTGAATTTCCTTTGCAGGAGGAGACTCCAGCAAATCCAGCTAGTCAAGGGTCCCAACAGGATCCTTCTGACCTTAGAGGATTTAACTTTCATCAACCCCCAGTTGAGCAAAAAGGCAAGAAACGTCAGATCTTTGACCTTAACTTACCCCCTTTTCACTCACTTTTTAGACCACCATTCATTCATAGTAAGCAATGATGTTTTAATGTGATGCAGAAAATCACGTTGGAGGACCTGAGTGAATCCAAGAGCGCCCTGGATGAAAAGTCTGCAGACCCCTCGCACTCCATGAACAGCATGCAGACCGCAACTCACGAGAACTCCAACGTTGCTGTGTATGAGGTGTGTTACGCTTTAAGTCACAATGCTGATGTCCCTATAGAAACACACTTAAATAAGCAGAGTGAGTAATGTTTTCTATTATTTGCTACTATGATCACAACTGAATTGTGGATGTGGTCTATAGCATCTTAAGATCTGGTGCCCACATGAACATCACATTTTGGGTCATATTAATCCCAGAAGTTAATTCTGCTTAACTGGGCCTTTGTCAAAGAGAAATAAAAAGGCACAGCAAACTAGAAAAGTTACATTACCCACAATAATGCTAGTGTGAATGATTTTGATTAATCTAGTCACTGAAGATGCTGGACCTGTTTGCTGAAAATGCTAAAGCAATTTAATCTAATGCTGAAGGGATTTCCTGGAAATGCAAAAACTATTTGCAAAATGCCAAATTTGCTAAAAGACTTGAAATTTCGTTTAAGAACTATGAAAGACTGCGGAAGTTGGCCTAAATTTCTGGAAAATCTGTAAAAAAAACTTCAATACATGCAAATTTTGCAAAAACACAGTGTTGCTTAAACATGAGTTAAATTCCAAATTAACTCAAAAAACCTAAGTAGATGCCAAATTAGCCTAAAAAGCTAACACATTGCTAAAATACTAGCTCAACTCCAAATAAGTAAAAAATTCTAGGTTGTTGCTACAATATTAGGTAAACTTAAAAGTAACCTAACAAACTTCAGTAGATAATAGATTAGCCCCAAAACGTTAGCATGCTGCAAAAATATTAGCAAAAAAATCTCAGTAGATAACACATTAGCCAAAAACATTAGCATGTTGCTAAAATATTGGACACATTAAAATTTAGCATAAAAAATCTTGATAACATCATTAGCCAAAAATGTAGGTGTATCTGATTTTCTCAAATATGTGGGATTAAAACCACCAATTGAAAGGGTCAAAGGTTAAAACATTGTCTCTTTGATCAAAGTTTTAAATGTAATTAAGTTAACAAATCAGTTTACTTTCCCTTTGTCCAATTATTGCAAAATGTGAACACACAAACCACCTCAGGGTGACTGGGTTTGGCTGAAGAAATTTGAGGAAGGCCAATTCAAGGAGGTGAAGCAAAGCACCACGAAGATCTTTACAAAGGTACGGCATCTTTCCAGCTCTATCAAAGTTTGATAATGAACCAGTAATTGCTACAAATCTTTACAACTGGAGTGTGTAATGAAAAATCAGCATGTTAGGTGGAATTTTCTTTGCTCTCGTAGATGAAGGACCTGAGGAACGAGAACGTAAACCCGTTCCTGGGCTTCTTCTCGGACTGCTCCATGTTTGCAGTGGTGACGGAGCACTGCTCCAGAGGCAGTCTGCAGGACCTCCTCAGGAATGAGGATGTGAAGTTAGACTGGATGTTCAAATCCTCACTTCTGCTTGATCTCATCAAGGTAAGGGCAGATCAACACTCTTAGGGGAGGTTTTATTAAAAAAGAAAAAAACACTAAGAAAAACAATAAAATGTGTTTTTTTTCTGCAGGGCATGAAGTATCTTCACCACAGAGACTTTCCCCATGGTAGATTAAAATCTAGAAACTGTATAGTGGATGGACGATTCGTCCTGAAGATTACAGACTATGGTTTCAATGAACTCCTTGAATCTCAAAAAGCTTCTGTGGAAGAACCCCCACCTGAAGGTATTTTCCTCCTTTATTTTGTTTGTTATATAATAACTTTCAATTAAAAAAAAAAAAAAAAAACTTATCTCTCGTTTTTAAACATTTAGCTGCTCATGGGTAACTTTAGTTTAAGATCAAACCAATGAAATGACTTTCTTTTTTTGTAGTGATTAAATAGGCATTATTAAGTATTTTTTCTTCTTTCTCTGTCAGAGTTGTACTGGACAGCTCCTGAGCTCCTGCGGGATCTAACACATTTTCATAAAGGGACTTACAAAGGAGATGTGTATAGTTTTTCTATTATCCTTCAAGAAGTGGTGGTGAGGGGGCCGCCATACTGCATGCTGGGTCTATCTCCTGAAGGTATGCATTCACCACCGACAGAAGCAGAAATGAATGGACTGATGCATTAGCAAACTGCTGGAATGATTGGAGTGTTGGGATGATTGGCATCATATTTTCACTATACAATTACACCAGACCTCATACAACCCTTTATCCTGAGACACAAAAATATGATGTAAGGCTAATTCGAACAAAACTGGATGCATTTTTTGGCAAATCCTGAAATGTGTAAATGGTATCTTAAAAAAAAAACAAATCAAAATTTGTTTGATTCCAGAAAATATTTATGATTCATCACTTCATTCATAAATATGATTTAAGTCAAAGCTTACCAATGAAGATGTCTAGTCATTGATGTTTGACTGAAGTATTGACTATTTTAGATAGGGGTTTAACAATTAATTGATTAATTGATTTCTATTCCTGCCACCTAACCAGACTGAGATTGAAACTCAAATCAATATTGCAATATCCATATGGATTGAGACACAGTAGGTTCATATATATACATATGTATATATAGAACATTAGAACGACTTGTTTGTTTGTACATATATTTAATTCACACTTGATTATCATGTAAGAAATACAAAGAATTTGGAAAAAGTCACCTGCATAATTCTGTACCAGGTATTTATCTCTGAGTCACACTGGTTGAAGTTTTGGCTAAAGATGTTCTGAATCAATTTTAGGTTATAGAATCAAATTTTCAAAATGAACCAATTTTGACTATGAATCAAATCGTCAACAACAAATATCATATTGAATAGTTGTTCAAATGAATCATTAATTCAATATTTTAGCACATATTTGTTGCTCAACTTATATAAGACTTCTGGTAAGTCCAGCCAAAGTGAGTCTCAATCAAGCTTCCCATTAGTCATTGTGTGATGTTAGATAACTTCTCAACAAACAACTCTAACTCATTAAAAATATTACAGGTCATTTTAAATAGAAATCTTTACTTGAGAACTTTAATATGATGAAGTACATCAGCAAAAAAAGAAAAAAATTGTGTCAGAAAAATTGATGAATCAGTCAAGAATCCAAAACAACAATAAAGAATACTGGTTGTAAATTTACATTGTACAATTTTTTTTATACATGACATTACATCCCAATGGGGCAAGAATTGAACAACTAGACAATTGAGAAACACTGATTGACTATTATTCCCAAGGCTTTTGAAAAACAAATCTGTGCATCCAATACTTTAAGGAACAGGTGACTCCCTCCCCTGTCTGACTTTTGCAAAACTGTAAACCTTATTTGGGCACTCTTTATAGACCAAATAATGTTGCATTCTTGCCAATATGGAGACTAAAAAACAATGCAACTTCTATTGGTCTTTTGGGTCCTCTGGAGTTTAAAGTGCATAGAAAATCTTGGTGTCTCTAGTTCTTTGGTTTATAAGTGCATGGAGAGGCATAAAAAGTTTTATGTGTCATTATTCAAATCCACTTTTATCACAATGTAAAATCAAATAAAATGGACATTGTCAGAATGTTTGTCAGGGCAGTGCAATGTATGCACAGAAACATATTTCTCCAGTTCACTAATTGTCAGCAACTGGCTCGGTGCAATGGGTTGCTAAACTGGTCATAACTTCACCTTTCAATATTTAACCAAAAATTCAACCTTGTTTCATCAAAGTTCTGATCTTAGAGTTTTGTAGAAATATGGCAAACCTCTTGGGTTAAGCACAATCAATTAGACCAACATCTAAAGCTTTAATTTTCTGGATGAGGATGTCCTGTTTCTCCATATTTTTCTTCCTCAGAGATAATCCGTAAGGTGAAAAAGCCTCCTCCGATGTGCCGCCCCACGGTGGCCCCAGACCAGGCTCCACTGGAATGCATCCAGCTCATGAAGCAGTGCTGGAGTGAGCAGCCTGATCGCAGACCCACCTTTGAGGAGATCTTTGACAGGGTACATGTCATCCTGTACTCCCAAAAAGTCAGCACATGCCTCCAAGTCTTTGCTGATAAAATGATGGTTTTCCCAACAGTTCAAGATCATCAACAAGGGCAAGAAGACCAATATCATTGATTCAATGCTGAGGATGCTGGAGCAGTACAGCTCTAATCTGGAAGATCTCATCCGAGAGCGGACAGAGGAGCTGGAGGTAGAGAAGCAAAGAACAGAGAAGCTGTTGTCTGAGATGCTTCCACCGTGAGTGCATCAACACACAATAAACACACGGACTGATTATTACAGACACGTCTCATACATGTGGTTTCCCTTCCCAGTTCTGTAGCTGAAGCACTGAAGACAGGCGCCACAGTAGAACCAGAGTACTTCGACCAGGTGACCATCTACTTCAGTGACATTGTGGGCTTCACCACCATCTCCTCTCTCAGCGATCCCATCGAGGTGGTCGATCTTCTCAATGACCTGTACACACTGTTTGACGCCGTGCTCTCTAACCACGACGTCTACAAGGTCCGAACAAACATCCCAAATTAACATAATAATTACCAATGTTAGAAAAAAACCAACAGAAAAGACATTTTGTTGAAGATGTTAACATTGTGTATTTGATGCAGGTGGAGACAATTGGTGATGCTTACATGGTAGCATCAGGCCTGCCAAAGCGAAATGGAAACAAGCACGCTGCTGAAATCGCCAACATGTCCCTGAACATCCTCAGCTCAGTGGGTTCCTTCCATATGCGTCACATGCCGGATGTTCCAGTCAGGATACGGATAGGAATTCACTCAGGTGAGAAGGAGAACGCAGGTGGTAGTTATACCATTTGGTAACTACCCTCGTTTTTTTTCCTTTTTGGTTGGCAAATTTAACTCGACAGAGAGAGAGGAGAGTTCTGAAATGGCACCAAGACAATCATGGAACAAAATGAACACAAAATGGCGGGAATTGCTTTAAAGAAAGGACCGGGTCATGAGGGCAGCCGTTTGATGCCCAGACTTCTCTCTCCCCGGTCACTTCCTCCAGCTCCTCTGGGAGAACCCAGAGGCGTTCTCAGGCCAGCCGAGTGTTACAAATGGGTAGACAGCTGGTTCCATGTGCAGCAGGTTTATTATTTGAGACAGAAACTAAGCACAGCTAAAATTCCACAAAGCCAAATCATGGTTAGACAGGCAGAGATCAATCATGAGCATGGGATCACCCAAGAAGAGAGTAGAGTAATCAGAGACCAGGCAAGGGTCAGGGCAGGCAGCAGGCAATCAGAGATGAAGTAGGGTCAGGTAAACAGTAGATCAGGTCTAGATAGAAACGCTCAGTAATGCAAGTAGGGTGGCACAAACAATACTTTGCACTGGGTGAAGCTCTGTGTTGTGCTTAAGTGTCCTGTGGTTGAATGGCAAATGAGAGACAGCTGAGCAGCATCCAGGAACTGTGCGCTGCTCTGAAGATGAAGGCTATGTTCGAATTCCTTCACTACTCACAACGTAATGCAGTTTTCATTTTCTAGTGCTGTCCGAATCTACAATTCCAACATCGAGTGACCTAGAAATTTCCCAGAAGTCTTTGCAAAAACCCAGCATGTGTCAATGCTCACTACATAAGAGAATATAGACCACAATGCATTGCGGTCGGAATTTTTTTTTTGAAAAAAACACGTTTAAATGTAATTTTTGTAAACTAACTACATTTTCATCATTAGAACACGCTGGAGTCACAAATAGACGTAGTGAAATGTTCATATTGATTCAATTTTCACTTTGTGAAATCGGTGATCTCATATCCGGTGTTTAGCCAAACGAAAGTAAAGTAGAAAGCATGGAGTTTAAATTGCTTTTAAAATCCAGGGGATTATACAGTCCCACATTGTTTAGTTTTTTTTTTTAGTAGTTTGGGATTTGGGTAGGAAACCTGGACATAGCTGAAAACTTGGATGATTTATAACAATGAATGTACATACATTTTTTTTCAATTGTAAAATCATTCTAACGCAATGCATTGTGGTCTATATTTGCCAATTTTGCAGGGACGTCAGGGAAATTTTAAGGATACTGAATTTTGGAATTTTTTTTTCAAAAAACTCAAGTTTCTTTCCTCAAAACACAGTACATTTATAAATAGTCTTTGTAAAATGTTCACATTTATTAGGGTTTTACTTTAGGAAATTGGTAATGTCATATTTGCCGTTTAAAAAAAATTAAAAAATAGTGAGCATGGTGTTCGAATTGCTTTTAATATAAAGCTGCACGCTTTATCGCCTTGTAGTAGTTAGGGAGCAGGGAGAGAATTTGGACATAGTGGGAGATTTGGATATCCGGAAAAAATGGTAAGCGGCGTATTAAGAGTATTATCAAACACGGCTTTGGTGCTTATATTAGCATGTAGATAATTGCTGCTGTCTGGTTGACATACTGTAGCTAAATTATAATAATCTCCAACCTTTATTGGTCTTTTTGAATAACTTAAAAGCTAGTTTAGCTTTTGGGGTGTATACTAGCAACTCTCATAGTTATATAATACATAATTTTGACATTCACCGATAACACCAATAAAATAAGTTGGTTTCTATGGCAACACCTAGCAATAAACAGCAACATTTTGCAGCTTTGATGCGATGAAGCATATTTTGTGCCATAAATGCAACCAATTCTGCTTCTTTTGCACTGAAGAATTAAACAGTTCTTTCTTGCACATTTGCAGGTCCCTGTGTTGCAGGGGTCGTAGGTCTGACCATGCCTCGGTACTGCCTTTTTGGAGACACCGTCAACACTGCCTCTCGTATGGAATCTACTGGGCTGCGTAGGTCCCTTCGATCTTTATAGCTATACGGTTGCTTCTCTCTTTGTGAAATGTCCACTGAATGACAGATTTCCTCTGCGTGAAATTTCTTTGTCTCAGCTTATAGAATTCACGTAAATATGAGCACCGTGAAGATCCTCCGTTCTCTTAATGATGGTTATAAAATTGATGTCCGAGGCAAGACAGAGTTGAAGGTACTTTGATTTCATTGATCCACAGAGCAACTCAACGTATTGACTTTTTTTCTGCAGATAATTGTCAGATTTTTATTTATTTATTTATTTTTTTACAGGGTAAAGGTATTGAAGAAACTTACTGGCTAGTGGGTAAAACCAACTTTGCAAAACCTTTGCCAAAACCACCAGAAATCAAACCAGGGTAAGTTTTGATTTCAGATTTAGCAATAACAATCCAATGTATGCTGCAACAACTACCTTAAATATGAGCTTGTACCTCAACTGTGGCCTCATGCAAACTGCGACTGTTCACGTATTACTTCAGGGAAGACAATCATGGGCTCAAGCCTGAAGAAGTAGCAGCATACAAGAAAAAGAAAGCCGAGAAAAAGGCCTGACTTTGTCAGTCCGATCATTGGAGGTATAGATCTGCATGTGTTGTGTTGCCGAATTGTTACTGTGTTTCACGTGACCTCCTTTAGTCACTTTGATTTCTGCATCTTCTTGATTGTTTGGATTGTTCCGTCTGCCTCATAATTCTCTTGATCTCATTACTTGACATCATCTTAACCAGATTGGGGAAAGCCTTCTTTATTTGTTTGTTTTTGTTGTGGCTTGCTTATCCACTCTCCTAATTGAAGCTTTCACTGTGTGGCTTTTTATGTATTCTTAATTTTGTTTTTAAGAAGATGCTTTTATGCTGCAATAGAAGTCATTGGATATTTTCTTTCATTTAGGGACAACTGGCAAGAAATGGTGACAGAGGAAATCAAGACTCTTTTCCGCAAGGCCAACAGACCAGTGAACAAAAAGTTCTGAAAACAAGGAGAAAAGACATGACTTCTACTATTGAGGAGACAAAGACGTATCAGGACGAGGATGGATCTGGAAACGAAACGGTTCGAAAAGCTGAAGAGGCAGGCAGAGGACAGAGAGCGCCACCCCGTCTCTCCGTGTGGCTTAACGCAGACTTGTTTAAGAGGATTGTTCATCGACTGGCTAATCTGCCTGCAGCCAGCACAGCAGAACACAACGGTGCTAATGTAATGAAAGTTGTCACATTATCTGCCTACCTAACTGCTGCAAGGGTTGCAGCAAAGCTGTGCACACTCCTTAATGAAGGAAGGAAGGACTCATCCGCTCTTCTCTGCACTCATTGGCCACTGCGTGGCCATCTACTTCAGGGCAACCAGAAGTTCACCCTTTGCAACTTTGAACACCTATTTCAAAATGAAATGTTTTTTTTTTTTTTTTTTTTTTTGGTCTGTAGTGAGCTCCTCATAGAAATGCAGAGCTGAAGCTGTCAAGTAGCTGTGGTTGAATGTCACACACCTCCTGTCAGAGAAAATGGAACAGTCTGTCTGCAGCAGCTTTCATTCAGGTGTTCGATTTTGTTTAAAAAATATCAAAGATATGAAACCACATTACTTTCCCCTACATGATTGAATGTTTCCTTGTGATAAGTTCACCCTGGTGTTGGTGTGACGACAGACGGGGCAGCGGCTGGTTTTCTGAAACTCTAAACTGGTTGTCTAATTGAAGGAAACATGTCTGTGACATCAACTTTAATGGATTCAATCAAGCATGACAAAACAAAAACTACTTTTTTAATGCTACATTCACACCAGTAATGTGACGCGTGTTCTTGGATGCCATCTTTGTTTACACTGAACAAGCAGGGAGGGGCTTCTTCTTCCTCGTTTTCTACTGGTTAGTCTGCCACCCACAGTTGGAAGACGCTTGATGCAAAATGTCGAAGCGGTGAAAATCTGGTGCATGCTTTTTCTTTCACAGCTCTATTCCAAGACTTGGATTCATAGAATTCCAGTCAGGAACAAACAGCAATTATTAATGTCTCCTTCATGATCAATTTCTGTGAATCTGAGTCCTTGATTGTTCAAAATTTGAACTAGTTACCGTTTAAACGCACGTTCTTTGGCCAAGCATTTCATACATGTGGCTAAGCAGTCTTAAAAACCTGCTTGACTACACTTGAATGCACAAGTTTTGATCGCGGAAGTCCGAGACGTGCACATACGGGTCTACGTAGAGTTTTTATTGAAAGTGGTTGGTTGAACACGCGTTGCAGAGGCCGGTGTGAATTTACCTTAGGACTTACTTGAAAATTTGTTTTTTTTTCCTCTTTTTCTAAGTTAAAATGGTTATTATATATTTAAAAAAAATCTGTTTACCAGTTAAGATTATCCAAAATAAATATCTGAAAGCAAGTATTTATTTTTCATTAAACAAATCTATAAAAATATGCATGATTTAAATCTAAATAACTCTTACCCTGCAAATTTTACTCATCTCAAAAAGAAAAAAAAAAACTGTCGTGCAAGAAAAATAATCTTATCAAGAAAGTTTTGAAATTGCAAAATAATCTTAGTTTTGGAAAACATGTCTTAGTTTTTTCTTAAAATAAGAATTTTTGTACACTAATAAGGGAAACGTTGGATCAAGTAACAAAAGTTATTTAATTTTGTTATATTTAAAAATATCAGTTTTTATCTTTTGAGATAAGTAAGCCATCAACTCAGATTTTTAATTTTTTAAAAACTAATAATTTTAAATGTAACAAATTACAGAAATTCTTTTAATTAGTACAAAATTTCACTTTTTTTAGCATAATAAAATTTTTACACCACATTTGCAGATTTTATTTTTCTTCTTTATAGAAAAAAAAATGAAAAATCAGATTTTTTGACTAATTTCAAGGAAACTTAAGTTAAACAAAAATAAGTATAACTTATTTTTTAAAGGAATGATTGACTAGATGTAAGAAAACAAAGCAAGAAAGAGTTATCTTTAAATGCACACAAGCAAGAATTATGAGTTCACACATTGGAGAGTATGAGTCAGGATGAATGAGACTCCAATGATTAACTTTGGTGCAATGTGTAGAATAAAGATGACTCCCTGATTACCATAATCCCACAATTGCAATAACTAAATATTGCTATCAATATCTAACTTCTAAATATGCAATCATTAACTATTTGTCATTTCTTTCCATCAGAAAAAGCAGTTTTAGAGTGAAGGTCTCCAGCTGTGCAAAAACAATCTTTAGAAATGGATTATGATACTATTCTGTCCTGCAGAAGAAACAGGCATTTATCATTTTAATAAAAAAAATAAAATTTTTAAATTTTACAAATCCAGAATTATTGTTAAATAAAATAGTTGTGATTTTTCTTTCTTTTTGTTAACAAAACATCTGAATGAAGCCCCTGAACACACACACTGACACATATAGACAAATGTTTATGTGGATTTAAATGCTGGCGGCAGACCAAACCTGTCAGTAAGAGCTGCTATTTTTTAAATTGTTGAAAGAAAATACAAATAAAGCATTTATATATTGTTTTGTTTCCACTGACTTAGAGCAGACAAAATATTATTTCAGTTGAGCCATTCCTGAAAGTGTTTTATGCTGTTATCCAAACTAATGATTTACCAAAATAAAAGCATGACAGCCAGGATATTTTTTTTCCTTTTCTTTTGTAGTATTTGGACAGTGGAAGTCTTTCAGGAAAATGTTATTTTATTTTTGTGCACAGAAATGTTGTTCCTGTCATACAAACACTAATGTAAGCACTTTAATTTCCCATGATTCAACCTAAAAAATTCCTTGGAAGTTTTGAGTTTCAGGAATCAGGATAAAGATATTTGTCCATTGGGATTTTAGCTCGTTTTAGGCCATTTTTTGCCACATTTATGAATTGTGGGTTGGCGATGCTTATTCACAGGTGACGCTAGACTGCTTTTAAAAAGCCTCCCTCGCCGACATGTAAATATTTCAGAGTAAATTATTTTGTGCTAACTTTAAGGGGGAAGTCTTCAATGCACAGAAACAAGACAGTTTTTTCTTTGTTTTTTTTATGATCTCTTTTACATTATCGACTAGTCTCTGTGATTCCACTCTCACAAAGCAGTTTCACTTCTCAAAAGAAAAATGTTCAAATGTTTTTTTTTTTTCCCTTCGCAATTGCAAAGTATATTGTCAATGTAAATACCACACTATAAATAAATTATTTATTTGTATCTCCTGTCTGGTGTTTACTACCACAAGGTGGTGCTGTCATTCTTTTTTGGAGGAAGACTTTTTGTTCACACTTAGACATTTTACCATTATCTAAGAGTCTTTTTGTGTAAAAAAAAAAAATTAAAAAAGCAACAAAGTGTCTAAAAATAACAGTTTAAATGTACAAGAGGCCCCTTTATATAGGGGCACTGAATGTAAAAGTTCAGCAAATCAAATTATCTGAAAGTTTTTTGACAGTTTTTTTTATCATTTTTATGTCAGAATTTACGACAAGCAAATATGCTGTGTGTGTATATGTAGTGATAGTTTCATTCAAACTGTCTCCGGGCAACGCTTTCTGCTTCCTGTTCCGTTCCTGAGAAAGGTTGTAGGGACCTGTCCCCGGGGATGGTCGCCGCTCATCCTCTTTGGCTGTGTGTCCCGTTCCAGAGAAGAATTGCATTTTATCCTGTCCCTGGGGAGAAGTTCTGCTTCCCATTCACATCAGTCTGGCTGCAGGAATCCTAAAGCCTTGTTTCCACTGTGTGATACGTAATAGAATGGACCAGTCAGTTCTGGTGAGGATTTCCTCTCACAGTTGGACAATCACAGCACATGCAGGGTGAAGCCAACAACGACAGTGGAGGTCGTCCAGCAGCTTATTTTTTTCCACTTGGTTTTATCGTCACATATATAAACCAGTAAATGTTGTTTTAGAGAGGATTGTGGGCAGAGAAGAGGAATACAGCCACTTTCTTGGAACTTTCTTTTGTCATAATGACTCATATCAACGTTAGCGCTAACAGGACCGTTCCATTTTTCAATTGACATAAAACCAACAGTGTTCGAAAAATTGTACGGTTCGGTCTGGCTTAATGGGTCATTTTATAATGAAAAATAACAGACTACTGTCCTGCACCGCTCAGTGGAAACGAGGCATAAATGGTAAATCCTTGTATAGCTCTTTTCCACCTTTCTTGAAGGCCCAAGCAGTTTACAGACACAGACCCTTTCACTCAGTCACACACACACTGGTTGCGGCTCCGCTGCCAAACGCTGGCACCAACCTTCCACCAGAGGCAATTTGGGGTTCAATGTCTTGCCCAAAGACAGGTCAACACATGGGAGGGCAAAGTGGGAATTGAACCCGCAGTCTTCCAATGAGGGGTCACCCGCCCTGCCCCCTCACCACAGCCTACTGTGATCCAGCGGTAGGTTAATGTTTTCTGGACTTGTTTTTGTTTTGTTCCTCCATGTCCCGTTCTTCCAGGTGTTGTTGTATTTGGGCATCTGGGATCTGCCCTTTTTGGAGGAGTACTGTGAGGATTGTGAACTTTGGTTTTTGTCAATTATGTTGTGGTTGGTTTTGAATTGTCCTTTAGTCACACCAGTTTCAGGTTTGCCATGAATCACAGCTGTCTTACCCCCAATCTATTGAAGTGTCTGGTTTTGACTTCTTCCTTGTCAGATCATCTGTTCTGCTCTGGCTCCATGCGTTCTTGTCATGTTTCAGTTTATTTTTAAAATGTTTAAATTTCCTATCACCAAGCCTAGTCTCATGCATTTTGAGTTCTACACCACCAGTTCCTGACACAAACAGCTCGTGACTGACTTTCCCGGTCACCATGAGAACCCTGCACTCCAGTTTATCAAAGCAGTCTGGGCCCCTCCTTTGTCTTAGACAAAGATGGCTGTTGTATTCACAGCAGAGGTGGCTAAAATGTTTTGCACACTTTTCCCTGGCAGATTAGTGATATAAGGATAGAGGCTTTGAGGGAAAAAAAGCTGCTGCATTCCAGATCTGCGTTTGCCGTTCTATCTCCAGCCATCTGGAAATCTGTTATCTTTTCATGCTGAGATCTGATTGCTAGTATGCTCTGTTCAACACTTTTACAAGCACTGAATGAAGTTCAGGCAGAATTTTCAGCCACAAAAGTCACAATTGGTATATTTTTTCTCACTTTTATTGAAAAAGAAAGATGAACGTGTTCTTACATTATCACATAAGTCCAACGGGTGCAACAAAATGACAGAGCATGAGTGAAATGTGAGAATCAATTAAGGAGCACCTTTCCACTGCAAGTTCAAGCTGACAGAACATGCAATGAACAATAGTTGGAAGGAGCTGTAAAACAAGCTTGTGCAAAGATCTCTTCTTTAAACATTAAAGATAATGCAAGAAAACGCACATGTATTGGTTTGAAGCCACAGTGACAAAAAGAGGATGTTCAAACATAGACATACTTAATATAAGTATGTCTTTATGCCAACTGCTGTTCATGAAAAGTCTCAAGAGATTCATTTTATAAAAAAAAAAAAATTAAATTAAGTTGTCTGATGGAATGTGTTGTTAAAGTAGCAATCATACCACAAAAACACACACTTGCACACAGTTTCACATAAAAAATAAAGTTACCCAGCAATTTTAAAACAACAGCAACAAAAAAGTATATTATAGCTCATCACGCATCTTTTCTCCTTTAGGTCTAACCACTCTACCGATGTACAAGATGGAGTTGGTTTTGTTGTCTTTCACCAGGAAGATGAATGGGTGATCTACGTAGAAAAGCTTGGGGTTCCTGAGCTTGTCTGTGCCGAAAATGCTAGTGTCATACGGGTTTCCATCCACGTCCAGCTCCAAAGCTGAAGCGTGGAAAACATTGGAAAGGTAGAGGTCTTTCTTCCCTGAGATGTTGGACAGATCAGCTTTGGATTTGTCCACAGCTTCAGTTAAGCCAAGTTCTGCCAGGTATTTCTAAAGGGGAAAAAAGAACAGAATTGCTTAACATTTATAATTAAATCGTATGTATTATAGCTTTAATCCCAGCACATTTACCTGCAGATTGTGGCTGACTTCCACTGAGACTTTAGGGAGAGAGATGGCGACAGCTCTGTTCTCCATCTTGCTGAGCCAAGTGTCCACCTGCTTCTTTGTCAGCAGTTTTTCCAAACGATCCAGGGGCTCCAGGTGATACGGCATGATTAGGATCATGGAGGCTTGCTTCTGGCCCAGAGGCATGTTCAGCACGAAGAGTTTGTTCTCTGTGTCTTCATAGAAGTCGTACAGACCTGCAGAAAGCAAGACAATCATGTTTGCATTTTTGTGGGCAGATGCATTCAGTGTGGAAGACATAATAAAGTCAAAGCTATAGGGGTGGGAGCAGGGACGGCCCTGGGCATAGGCGACCTAGGCGGCCGCCTAGAACACCATCTACTGGAAAGAGCGCCAAATCTCTTATAATATTTTTTTCTTTTTTTGTTTAACGGTTTGATGTACCACTCATTTCATGCAAAAAAAAAAGTAATGACAAAAAAATAATACAAAAGTTTGGTATAGTCTTCTTTAAGAAAAACACAAGCTCAAAGCAGAGGTTTCTCTGTTTTAGTTATATGAAATGGCTAGCAAATTCTTCTCCCCTGCAATTGGTTTAAAAAGACAAATTTAACGATCAAATGTTTTTTTTCCCAACGCCTTTAACAGTCAAACCCCCTACTTTCCTCTTGAATATTGATTGATCGGTGGTGCAGTCAGTTTCCTTAAGTTTCCTTGTTTTAGCCCCAGTTGAAATGTCTAAATCTAAGATCCTGCAGGGGGAAATTCATTTTTTGCCTATAGGGCCCAGGGCCGGGCCTAGATGGGAGGGTTCTCACCAGTGCGATGCATCATCGAAACCCCTACGGTGAAAGAGCGGGTCACCAGGAAACCACGGGTGTCGACCATTTTCTCGTGGAATCTCTCCTCCCAGTGAGCTGTAGGGGGGAAAAGGCAAAACATCCAGTCACACTTCTGCACCGGCTTTGATGAGTGCTCCACCTCTGATAAATACTCACGCTTGAAAAACATAGCGTTGACGATCATGGCTCCGTCTGGGTTTTGCACCTCCTTGGTGACCTCGGGAAGCTTGCCGCCCGTCGACTTGGCCGCCCACTCGTTGATGGAGTTCACCGCGCTCCTCTTGTCCCTCAAGTTGATTTTTGAGTGGTCGTAATTGTAGTGCTTCTTGCTGTTCTTCACAAAGTCATCGGCGAAGCTGACGGTGCTGGGCCCGTACAGGCGGTTGTTGATCTTCCAGGTGGTGTTACGAGTCTTGGTGTCACTCACCTGAGGAAAAAAATATATATATTAGGGAAATTGGAACTTTTTTTTTTAAATAAACTTATTTTAGCTTCTCACTTCAGAGAGGAGCTCTGACAGGCCTGAATGCAGATGCTCATCCTTCAGTTTATCAGCGCTGAGGACCGTCTTCACCTGGGAGGCGGTGGAGGCCTTACCACCGAGAGCCACCATCCCGAGGGAGGAGGCCACCACCACAGGAGAAATGGCAATGTTTTCTGTGCTCTTGTCCTTTGCCATACTATGGTAAAGGCTGGAAAAGTTTTAAAAGAGAATTAATCACTCACCATGAAACACCATATCAGTATGACCCTGTAATGTGTTTTGTTTTTGCTGTTTTGTAATGATAACTAACCTGAAGGCCAGATTGGCACTGTTATCAGCCAAAGTTGTGGCATGAACGCTTAGCTTCTTGTCTTCTGCAGAGGCTCCCAAGGCCAGCAGGAAAAGAGCAACAATGCTTGTCATCCACATCCTGTCTGTCTCCAAATGCAGCAGCAGCAGCCTGAGAGCAAAAAACAGGGAAAATTCAGAAAAAGTTAACCATTCGGAGGAACAGTGAAGCCAAATGAGCAAATCTCAGACAAAAGATGCAAAGGAAATCTGTTCTGGAGTCTTTGTGGGGGTGGAGCCGGAGTAACACCCCCCCCCCTCCCCCCATCATGGAAAACTAGTGAAGCTATTCAGAGGCAGACTTGATGGTGCCACGTCATCTGTAGCTGAAAACTCCTGAAGATAAGCTGAAATCTGATGCCTCCTGCTCTGCAGATAAATGTTCATTCAAAGTTTGACTTTTTAAGACTTTAACACACGGTCTGCGCTGAAAAAGTCTCTGCTGAAAAAGTCTCTGCTGAAAAAGTCAGGAAAAGGGAGTGTCCCTGCAGACTTCTCACAGAGTTCAGCTAAAGGTCTAAATGCACCGCCTTAGGCTCTGGAATTCACTTTCTTTCTGCAGACTATAGCCCTGTAATTGCATTTTCATGACATGATTTTCATGCTTGGATACCTGGAGATGTTTTCATGTCTGCGATTTTCTCTCTGAAAGACAAGAAGTACATGTAGTAACCTCTACAGAGCAGGATAGTTTCAGGCTCTGACGCAGAAGAAGTTTCAGTTCTTTAAAGATAGTCAAATGTGTTTTTTTTTTTTTTAAATTTATCCTACCAAACCAATCATTTGTTTTTTTTGACAAAGCCATGTAAATATACAAGAAAATTAAATACATTATTTTGAATAAACTCAATCAGACTCCTGTCATAAATCTGATTGGATGTGAAGAAGGAGTCAAACAGAAACATGCAATCTTCATCTTTGTGCTGCTCCAACAGATCAAAGCTCTCGAACGAAGCTCTTAAAAACAAAGAGCTTTAAACCGTGAGCACAAACTTGCATTCTCCCCTGAACACAAAAGGACTGAAAATGCTCACCTGGCACAGATTCGCAGGGCGTCCCTCCTGTGTTGTGTCCGTGGGGTGGCATAGCTGCATGAAGCGCTCCAGCTCTATATATCCTTAGAGAGAAATTTCTAGAAGATGGGAATGGGGTATTCAAATGAGGGTGGCTGGGTCTGCTCAGGAAGCGGAGAGCTGGGACGTCCCCCTTTTTGGAATTGCAGGGTGGACTCAAAGAGGGAGTTGACTCGTCCAGGCTGATCTGGGATCTGAAGGGAAAAGCTTTCCCACAAGCAAAGAGGGAGAAAAAGACTGCTTTTTGGTCATTTGCTTTGATTTCAGCATCATCAAAAGAAATAAATGTAATTATTTCGTTGATGAAATCATGCTGTGTGAAAGCTCTAAGCGCCCTTTTTCAGCTGCACCAAACAGGATATCCATGAATAGAAGCATTGTTTGCTAGTACGTCCAGAAGAAAAAGCTGGACTTTTTTTTTTTTTTTTCAGTTTCCCTCTCAAACGTCCTGTTAAAGTTTCTTACTGTAGCGTTCAGACTTCAGTCTGGCCCCCACCCCCACAGTGCCACGTCTCCAACTCAACTGCAGGCCTGCTGAGATGGGGGGTGTAAAAGACAACCTGACATGTCCAAACCAAAACCCCCGTTCTAGAGGTTTCTGTGAGCACCCTTTATGAAAAATTTACAATTCTTTACGACAAAAAAAAGGAATTTAACTTTGAAATTGGATTACAGTTTAGCTTCCATTTATGATGTGAACTCTTCATCCTTATAACATTGATTTGGTCTTTACTAATGAACGAAATTGCATTAAATTCCTGGTCGACTTTGAGCTCTCCTTAAAAATGTCTCATCTGTTTTTTGCGGAGAAGTTCCTTCTAGAATATTCTGCAACAAAAAAACTTCAGTTTACCTTGAAATTCCTCAGCATTTGCTGAGTGGGGGGAAGTGACAAAAGAGCTTTTTGCAGAAAACAAAAAAGCTTCAATGATCCACTCAGTGTTCTTTTAAATTTAATTTGAGGAGCTAAACAAATGTTTAAAAAATAATTTAAATAATTTAATTTTATTCAAAAAACATATGATTTATCTATTGATCTGGAGCAGGATTGCACATGAAAAACACACTTTTGCACCAAAAGACAATAAAAAAATTCATGGTCACTATCAAAAGTGGAGTCATGAGCTTTTCCACTCTTCCACTAATTATATGTCTGCCTCTCTGTGAGAGCAGAAAGAAACTTCCAGAGCTTCTCTGGTTCTTCTTTGAACACGTGCAGGAGAAGTCAGAAGCGAATGAAAGCGGCCCGAGCATCCGATTACAGTGCGTGATGCAACATTTCAGAAGGGAAAACCTCCTTTTGGAGATGAAGTCTGAGAAGAAGAAGAAGTCGGACATGTGTGAGGCACGTTTTCCTGAGGAGGGGTGGAGCAGCTGTTACATAACTGCAGCAAAGAAGTGCTATTTGAGGAACGAAGCCCATGCAACATCTGGATGTCATTACTCTGACTTACCCTGAACCAGTGTAAGCAACTTTTCTGCAACTTTTTAGTCAGAAAAAATCAATTGGGTAGCCCATTATTCAGGGATGGATTGTAAAACTGATAGAATTTTGGAAAATTGATCTAAAGCATCAAAAAGTCTTTGCATTTGAGGGGTTCAAACGCCCAGGAGAGGATGTAGACCTTTGGGAGCAAACAAGATTTCAGCTTCTGTCTTGTAACAACAAACAGCAGCTGCTGCTGAGAGGATTACTGAGTAACTTCCTTCCTGGTGGACTCCTCCACAAGCAAGAATGTTTGTCTCTCTCCATAAGAACCTTGACAGTGTCCCACTTAAGGTTTAACCAGAGCAGAAGTCTGCAATCTTCAACTTAGGGTTGATTTCTCACTGACTACAACCCAGTAGGAGCCACAAAGTCTTCCTTCACCCATAAAAAAACTAAGACACTGATTTGTATTTATGTCATTGTTACTATTATGATTAACGCAAATGAACTGTTGTTCATTTTGCATGGACAAAACACAAACATTAAAAGAAAAAAGCTTTTTTAACATTTTGAAAGAAGTTCCTTTCAAAATAGAAGACACCCTTTCACATAAGATCATGTCAATGCAGCAACAGTAGTAGTAGCAAGTGTAATGTCAGCAGTGATTACAAAAAATAGTTCATTTCACTTTTGTTGGTACATCTCTGCCAGAAATGTAAATCTAACAAACCAAAATGAAATCCAAGATAATTAAGTGACATTACCATATCTTTCAAAGACACTTAAAATTCCTTGTTTAAAAAAAAAATAGACATTTCGCCTCAATACTATTGACGTCCATTGATTTTTTGTAGTACAGCACACACAAAAATGTGTCAAAATGTTGTAGTTCGACTTGTGATACCAACTGTCCTTCAACTGTTCGTAAATAAATAAAGTTTGTGTTAGTATTCTTTTTTCCTCTTCACTACTTTTTTACTTTTACTCTATACTTTTTAACATTTAGCTTTTTTTTCTTTAGTAAAAGAGCCACAATAGAAGGTTAATGTGGCTCCGGAGCTGCAGGTTGAAGACCCCTGAACTAGACCGAATTATGGGCTTTTGATGATTTACAGGGGGAAAAAAAGAACAAATAAATCTATTTTAAAAAGCAGCTGGGTGCTGCAGGAATTGTTTGCTGAAATCCTGACTGTACATGAAGACTTTGTAAAGGAAGCACAGCTGCTAAGTTCATGATGTAAGAGCAGGGGAATGTTGCAGCTCTGCTGAATGATTTCACTTCCTCTCTAAAGAGAATCATAGTCCCAGATTCAATACAGTAGCTTTTAATAAAACCAAGTTGAGATTGAAGTGGATTATCCACCCACGGAAGTCTCTCTGATCCCATCCACCTCAAGCATATATAGTTCACCTGATGGGAAACCTGGAAGAACGTTTACCTGAATCTGTTACAGAACAACCAAAAACAGAAACTATTACTTCCCTATCAAATTGCTCACTACCAAACTACAAAACTCTGATATTAACCTGTTTGAAGATGGATGGAAAGAAAGGTTCCCTTCATCTAAATCCTGTACATCCTTCCTTTTAACTTTTTCCATTCAGGGGTCGCTACAGCCAATCAGCTTCCTCCATCTGTCTTCTTCTGTATCCTCTACCCACCAGCTATCTTAATGTCTTTGTTTACTGCATCCATAACCTCCTCTTTGGTCTTCCTCTAAACCTCTTTTCTGGCATCTGATTCAGCATCCTTCCACCAATATATTCACTGTCTCTCCTCTGGACGTGTCTGAACCATCTCAGTCTGGCCTCTCAGACTTTATCTCCAAATTCTCTATAACAGGGGTGTCAAACTCATTTTGGTTCAATCCGACTGATCTCAAGTGGGTCGGACCAGGAACATAGCAAAATAATATATGGTCAACTTTTTATCTATTTCTTTGTTTTATTTGTTTTTATAGTAGCCATATCACTTATTTTATTGTTTATTTCTCCATCTCTTGTGTTTCCTTTGCTCTCCCTAGTGGTGGAATTGCGCATTGCAGTCATATCTTTAAAGAACCATAACTCGACACAGCAATGGGCTAGAAACTTGCTTTTTTTCCAACATTCCTATATCTTTTGTCTCGTCATGACGTGGCCAGATTACACCACCCGTTTGACACCCCTGCTCTAACATGTGCTGTCCCTCTGGTGCTCTCATTCCTGATTCATCCTGGTCACTCCCAAAGAGAACCTCAGCATCTTCATCTCTGCTACCTCCAGCTCTGCTTCCTGTCTGCTCCTCACTGTCTCTAGCTTGAATAACATGGCGGCTCTCACCACAGTTTTGAACACATTTCCTTTCATTGGAGCGGAAACTTTTTAATCACTCATCACATCTACAAGAGTTTACTAGGGTTACAAGAGTTTAAGAGACTTAAAAGGTCTTGCCTCAGGACCCACACTGGAATAAACTCCCCCTAAGAAACAAACCTTGTTTTACTATGCACCAGTCATATATACAAACAACTGAAAGAGTTTAAGAAACTCATTCTGCAAAGCCATAAAGCATAAAACAACTTTTTTACACTGCTTTGTTTGAGTTTTATTTTCTTCATATTTTTTAATATAAACATGATCAAATATTATATAATCATACAATATAGCAATTGTGTTATAAGCTATAAAAGGGGATTGCTAACTTTAATTCATTAGACCCACAATGCAAAACTTGGGTGGGAGTGCCCCCTGGTGGTCAATATTCAAAAATGAAAGTATGTTTTCACTTCAGAAAATCAAATTATTTCAGATATAATTTCAGTTAGAACCGTAAAAGCAATTAAACAAATAATACCCAAATTTTACTTAAAAGAAAATATTGATTTATTTTTTTCGGAAAGAAAAATAATATATTAGAGAAACAAATCCCCACAAAAAATGTAATGGTAATTTTTTTTTAAAAAAGGGCATTTTTTTTGTCAACTAATATATCAAAAGCTGGAATGCAACGTGTAAATAAATTTAAATATTTCACCAACTCACTTCCCTCACTAAGTTGTGTTTCCAGCTCTTAACCACTAGATAGAGCACTCAACCAAATTAACTTCTGGAATGAGAGAGATACTATGAATTGGACCATCTTAAATCCATTTATATATGTAAGTCGTTTATTTAAAGTCCACCTATGGTAATTGATTTTGAAAATGATTTGATAATTGATAATGATAATTGATTATGATTTTCATTGGATAGGAGCTTTAAAAAAACTGCATATTTTTATAAAGAAGGAAATATTAGTGTATATCAAACAGAAACAAAGCATAAAAAAATATCACCAACTTCTTTTTGTTTAAATAAAAAGTAAAGTGTAGAACATTCTCAAAAAATGGGTTTTAATTAGGTTAACTGGAACTTTCAAGAAATTAGAACCACAAAAATGAGTCAACAAGTCGAGTGTTTAGACTGTTTTCAGGCCTCAGAAAAAATCACATCTTCATGTGAAATTTCAGAGGTCCTTCATAGTTAGTACAAGCTCACACACAAACTCACTGTATAACGTCCCCTTTCAGACAGCTTAGGACCCCCACACGTTGCCTGATCCAGCGCTTATGTAAGGTCACCTGCAGGGAGGACCCCCATCGACCTTGCTGCACTTCCTGCTCGTGGATGCTGGTTGGCATTTTAAAACGGGTGGAGTTCAAAACAAAGCCGAGCAGCTGGAGCTGCTGACTAATGCCAGCCTGCAGAGTGAGGAGCAGGGAAGCCCGGGTCAGCCCCATCAAAGACGGATACAGTTTGTCTGGAGAAATCATCCTGAGCGGAGCATCATCCCTGCTCCCCTTCGTGCAGATGCACCTGTAGAGATGATGTCAAGGCGTGTGCCGGAAAACACGCAAGGCTTGTAAGGTCAACCTCAGTATTTGTTTCCACATCAGAGAGGGTTATGAGGGTAATGTGGGTGAACAGCACTCCCTCAACATTTTCATTAGTGGAGGCAACAAAAGGTGTTTGATCTTTTCAAATCATGAATTTGGATTAGTCTGTCTTGCCTAACGACACAAAATTAAGAGAAAAAGCTTCACAAGCATGCTCAAGGGTCTGGATCCATCCCTGCGCTGGTCGTTTCCTTGGTGATGGCTGTGAAGTCGTCCTCATTTTCACATTAGATTTTACCCAGAAAAACATGCAAAGTTCAGACAAAGACATTCAGTTGATGGGAGCATGAATGGGGACTAGAGTGAGTTTGTGTCAGCAGCGTGTTATTTCACACGTTTGGGGGACTGTCAATGTGAGTCAAGTCTTGATTTGTCTGATTGGCAGACAAACAAACTGAAGACGGAAGGAGAAATGGAGCATGTCGTCAGTTCAGCTCTGTGGATGATGAGAAAATAAAAATGTTTAAAATGTCATCGGATGAAATGGGAAGGAATTAATTAATAAATGTTTCTTTCAGTGTAAAGCTAACTGTTTGGGGGATTTTTTAAATAGAAGTAAAACAAAAGATCTACTTACTTAATTAAATTTTCATTTTGTCTAAATTTCATAGACATAAATTTAAATATATTCAAGATGAACCTTTTATTGTTCACTTGTATCTGTGAGTTTAAAGACTTTAAAAACTTGGAACCTGTTTGAAAAATTTGTACATTTAGAATTATCCAATTCACTGATCTAAAATCGATCCAGGACATACTTAGCTAAAAATTCAACTAGTGTGACTCAGACATAAACACCTGGTACTGAGCATCTAATTCACATTCTGTCTATTTTAACAAAAGCTCTTTGAAACGTCTGCAAATTGTTCAAAATTCTGCAACAAAGCATTTAAGAAGAGGCAAAAACTAGGACATTTTTACATTGCCCCCCCAGTTAAATTTAGAATTGATTTTAAAATCTGACTTCTAGTTTTCAGATCCTTTTGACCCTTTTATTCTTAAGTCTGATCAATGAGGTCTTCACACCAAAATCTATCACAATTTCCAAAAACCTGCTTCAAAACCAGAGGAGACGTCACCTTTCAAGCTGTTGCTCCTCATCTTTGGAACGACCTCCTTTTGTCAGTACGACAGATCGAGTGTTTTAAACGTCAGGTCAAGACGTTTTCATTCAGAGGAGCTTTTAGTTTTAGTCAGCAACTATCTGTTTGCTCAGCTGTTGGACAGGACAATTTGAAAAAAAAGAAAAGAAAAGAAGAGCTTTTAGTTAATCTAATTTTGTTTTATATTGTGTTTTACCTTGCTTTTACTGGCTTTTATTTTTCTTTTTTCGGCAGTATGTGTATGACTGGTTGTTGTTTTTTCATTTGTGAAGCACTTTGTGATTTTTATGTGGGAAAGCTGTTATAGAAACAAACTTTTACATGCTTTGTTATTTACTTCTATTTCTTGCAAGATAATCAGTGTATTTTAACTTTACAGTAAATGAAATCTACCATACCTAAAACCAAATGCTATCTTCTAAAATCAATATAACCTATTAGTTTAATTATGAAATGATTTTATAATGGTATAAGTTGATTCAGTTAACAGCTTCTCTGGTTGGATCGTAGTAGTGTAGATCAATTCATTGATCAAGCATTACACCCTAAGAAAATATGGTTTTAATGCCTTTATTTTTTTCCTCCCCGTATTTTAAAATTTGTGATTAATCGGAATACTCTCTGTATTTTTCTTCCATCTCACCCCCTAATTCAGTACTTTCTTCCTTTGGCACCTTCATTCAATTTGCTGTGTTGTGTATTGATTCTCAACTTTGTTAATAAAGTTTTTTTTGTTTGTTTGTTTTAAACAGTTCTCATCTTTCAGCAAGTTCTTTGTAATAAGGCCCACACTAGCAACACATGATATGCGTTTTTTTAAAACATTTTTTTGCTGGCCTGAACATGTCTAATGAGTCATCTTCAAATCTGAAAGACAACTTCTTCTGCCTTGATAGCCACCATTTTTTCTTTATTTTGCTAGAAGACAGAAGTGCAAAAAGCAAGCCAAATATATATATATATAAAAAATAAACAAGTTTGAACGGGTAAACAACCAAAAACCAATAAAACACGCACAGTTTAGGCAACGTGTCAACGCAGACACTTTTTATTTATAGTCCAGTATCAGTGAGACGTTCAGGGCAGATAACAAATTGATAAATGCTGTAGAGCCGGTGCCGCATTCAAGTCACGTCGGAATTTTTAGTTTATTCCTTCATTTTTTTATATTGAATCCTCTACACATCAAGGACATATAGCGGTATTCGATTTGACAAAACTTTAGTAATCTCAACATGTAAACAGAAACACGTGTTAATTGTTTTTTGTTGGTGTTTTCGACATTGTTGTTGAGCCGTGAAAGCGGCATAACCCCTTTCCGCTCCGCTTGACCTGAACCCGCTGAGCAAAGTCAGCTCCCGGTGACGCTACCTCGATGTTCACAGAGGGCTGGAGATAGAAGGACACTCCTCCTCCTCCCAGCGCGGAGTAGACAGAGGAGAACATCCCAACACTCACTTATAGAGCTGCTCGCTCACGCGGAGGCGACGGCACGCGCTCGACCCCCGCGAGAGGTACAGGACGAAGGGAAGCCGAGAGGAGAGGCTGCCGGGGAGACACACTCTCGAGCGTGGTTTATTTTATATTTTGGTTTTAAAAACTTTGCCGCTTTTGACAGCACTGACTGACTTTGCCGGTTGTGGACTTCCCTCGCCGTTCCCGGTTTTGGCAGTGGGAGCTTCAAACTCGGTTAACCTCCGAGCGAACTGGAAAACGGTTAAAGTGGTAGCAGCCTTCAGACTGGTACGTGTGTAACACTTTTTAAAAAACACTTTGGGTCCGTTTTTCTGTGTCCGAGTGAACAATATGTGGCCCCGGAAAATGCCTAATTACCATGGTAACGCCAAGCTGTTCTACATTAAGAGTCATGTCACCATTAATTAACGGTTTTACATCATTTTCCTCAAGAGTATCGGGATTGATTCCTATTGCTGAGTACTTTTACTACATATTTCCTGGAACCATTGTTTTTTGGAGATGACATTAGGTAGTATCTGGTGGTGAAACATTCCACTAAAACACTGCTTGTTTATTTATTTTTAACTTGAAATCTTTAAAGGGGCCATATTAAAAACATTTTTTTTTGTGTATTATACTGTTTATTCCTCACTATAAACAACTATGGCTGGGAATTTGAGGGTTACTGACGTTACGATGTGATTCGATACATGACTCACGATATGATAGTTGCAATAATCAATATTGGTAATCTATGCTATTTAACTATTTTTAAAACAAGTCTTCTTATTTTCTTCAAAACCCCCCTTTTTTAGAACAGTTTAAACACAATATGTCGATTTAACGCCCTTTAAAATCAAATTAACAGTAAATATGAATGTGTATGTATGATTACAAACATTTTAAGGTAACTAATAAACAAGTCTCCAGTTAAGAACCAAAATGCAGATTATATCAAATGGCATTCTCACTTCAAAGAACAGTAAACGTGGAAATAAAAATTCAAAATGCTGAATGTTAATACATTTTTACACTTTGTCATAATTTTTGGTTATTTAGGCACAATATGAACTTTTATCCTGTTTCTATTACATGATCATTGTTTTTTTTTTTTTTACAGTGCTGGTATCCATATTCACTTCCCTCTCCTTTTTATTATGTTTTCCTGCACTTATCTTTGATAAATAACACTTAAGTCATGTGCTCCACCAGCGTACTGCTAGCATAAACATCTGTTGGATCAATAACACCACTATACTTCATTTGGACGGTCAGACGCTGCGCACCTGTCTGCTAGAATCTGGTTTAATTTAGCGCTATTTTAGTGTTTGTACAGGTTACTGTTGTACTGCCCTTACAATCAATGTTTTTGTTACGTTAGAAACGGCGTAGGCTGTCTGCATCTACTTCAGAAAAATACAGGCACAGCTTGGACCTTTTTGCTTGTGGCCGCTCTGCCATCTGTGTGCATTTTCAATTGTCAGCGGAGTATGTGGCGAAAGCTCGCGAGCAGTCCCTACCTGCTGCATACGAAAAAGCAGAAAAAGTGCACTACGTGTTCACGCTGTACCTGCGCCACTATGTTTTTAGGCAGAATTTAGGATAAAAACTTAGCGGTCAGGTAAAAGTTGATGACTGTTTTGCTATGACATTCTTGTGTTTTACTGTCATGCTCACGCAAAGTGCCCCCCGGAGGACTTTTTTGGTATTATTTTAGGAAACCAATTAGGGGAAAGAGAGGACCGGTAATTGTTCGTGAATTGAAATACCGCGATAGATCGCCACACCTCTATAAACAACCCTAAAGTGGTATTTTGATCTGTTCACGCATTTCTGAGTAATCTTCCAAAAACCTGCACTCAGTACCAGCCCCTCCCATATCTACGAAAACGAGTGGGTCCTTACCTGCTGATGTCACAAAGTGCTTTCAAGAGTCTCCTCTGAAAGCACCATCCCCAGTCTAACACAAACACCCAATTTCTCCACAGAGCTAGTGGTGATCAGCAAAAAAACATTCATTTTAAATGCACAATACCATACATCTTCCAATTTTGTCCCATCTTCAATAAATACCAGCTCAAACTGGCAGGGCTCTTTTAAGACATTCCCACAGCCCCATTGGGCACAGTCGTGAGTGTATTTATGTTGTGAAGCAGTGTAGCGATGGCCGGAGCTACTAAAGGTAGATAAACGTTATGTGCATCCATCTTTGAAAATGTTTGGATGTTGTTTTCTTGGGAAAAACGACACAGACACGCTGTGTCAAAGCCGGCTCTAGGATGATGTCATGAAATAGGTAGCACCCACACGTAGCGGCAGGTGGAACCTCAGGAATCGAGTAGTTTTACTTCCGGGTAGGAAAAAAAACTCACAAGTTATATTTTCATGAGTTTATATTTAACAAATATTTTTTTTTTAGTGTTCCAAAGGTAATATATGATCATATATATGGACATAGTTCACTCTGAAAGGCTAAAGAAAATGGTATGGCCCCTTTAAAATAAATAAATAAAATTAAAATCCCTTTCACTTTTTTTATTTACAAATGATTGTATATTTTTCAAAGTTGACTGTATTTTACCATTAAATTTGAGAGGTTTTATCCAGCCTTTTGTTTAAAAAAATAAGGGTAATCAAATCAATATTCACTCATGCAATATAGTATATTTACTAAACCTAAGTTGAATTTCTTCTAAAGTAATTTTTTGTCTTTTGTAATGCAAAAAAAAAAGCTTTTAATTTAAAATTTCTATTTTATAAAGGAAAGCTCTAGTTTTGTTTAGTTACTCCAGGGGTCCCTAAAACGGCCCACGAGCCAGATCCGGCCCACATCCACATTTGCCCTGGCCCCCCGAACACAAAAAGAGACCCATGATTTTTAATTTTTTTTCCCTCAATCTGGCTGATTGAGACACACACAAATAAATGTGACTTTTTATTCCACCCTTCTGCAATCTGAACTGTGATGAGAGAGGATAGACTATTTATTGGTGTAATAATAATAATAAAAAAAAAATTAATGTGAAAATTGCAGAAATTAATTTAAAATTTGGTTATGTGTGGCTTTTTGAAAAAAAAAAATAAATGTTTGCTTTTAGACACAACCTATGATTGTTACACATTTTCTGTTAGTTTACAAAATGACCCTGGCCTCACATCACAGTAGAAAACAATTATGTGGCCCTCTCAAGAAAAAGTCTGGGGACCCCTGGCTTAAATCATTAACTTTGATAAAAGTTAAATCAAACAAAATTGAATGGAGAGTGGAACTTTGGCTAATATATTTTTTTCCCAATTTGCATTGATGTAGAAATGATTCAACTCTTTATTTTGGCTGTAATACCCAGCCTTATCATATACGTGTATAATGGTAAGTTTGTGCTGCAGCCTCCTGACAGGGCAGTATTGTGTATGCAAGATGAGCTTTCATTCATTTCAAAGGGTTCTCATTTTGAGGGCAGCTATTGTGAAAATGTTCCCACATCATAACATTGAGACTTGGATGTGTCATTATTTTTTTCCCATAGCTCAAGTTTCATCTGAGTCTCTTTGAGGGAATCATACGTGGAATTATCCCATAGGAAAATGAGTCGTTAAGAGTTGTTAAACAACAAAACAAGACAAGACTGGTTATTACTAGCTGCCTTTCAGATTAAGTCTACTCTGTCATTTGCTCACAAACAAACATGTGGGTTTATTTATCAAGTGATGAACAACTGAACTAGACTGTGATTCAAATGAATAACACAAGAGAAAACCCACAATTGTTTTAGAATTTGTTCTATCATGTCATAGTTAATTTCTAAAAAAAAAAAAAAAAACACAGTTACATTGAAACAGCACACCAGAACAGCATAGTATCCTAGAGTGGCATAAGGTATCAGAGCAAATTACTTAGCTTTTCGCAAAAATGTTTAAAATGAATTTCATTTATTCGCAAACCTATTTTGTTGAGAAACCAAAAAGTTTACTCTGGAATTCATTCGTTGTCACATCACGGAAAACATGGCTGATGTTGTGTAAAGTAACTTAGGTCTATATGTTTTGGAGAGCTCTACAGAAGTGTCGCAAGCACGTTGCCATGTGTTCACCAGATCACCCAGTCTCTTCTGGTGCATTGTACTTCACTCGTGCAACTATAGCTGAGCCTGAGGGCCGTTTCAACCCTTCAGTTCTCTTTGGGGTCCAGATGACTCCAGCCACATATTGATGTGTGATTCCTTCCATGACAAATTTGGACAAAGGGGGACAGGATTTTATGTCTGCCATGGACATTAGTGAAACTCAAAAATCAATGATAAAAAAAAAGTTTAGCTCACTGTCTTGTGGGGTCCAGATGACCCCACTTTTAATGTAAACAAGCCAAGGAGAGCAGAAGGGTTACACGTTACTTCAGTCTGTCTGTGGTCCAGTTTGAGCAATAACCTGAAATGTGGGAAATAAAAATTAAACAGGTTTATTTTTGGTAGTATTTTAAGAAACCTATGCAGACGTGTTATTCAGGTTTACCTTTTTTTTAATTTTTTTTATCCCCCCCCCCAAATTCCACGGACTGTTCACAGGATAAATGTGCGCTCCTTTCACGTAGCCACGATATACACCAGCCCTCCCCTTAAGATTCTACCGCTCCACTCTACCACCCTCCAAGGGCCGTACAAACCAAAAATCCACAGCCCCTGTATGGGCAGACCCTCTGTACAGGTGAATGTGACTTAGACTTTAGACCGCACAGTCAATTGACCATTTAGACTTGACCCCTTAATGCCTATTGTCGCATATATGCAAAAAAAAAAACACTTTGGCTGTAAAATTACCTATAGTCTCTATTTAAACTAAAAAAATAGGATTATTTTATTTATTTATTTTTCTGGATACCTGGAAATAAATTCAGGTGTTAAGGGGTTAACACATTCTGTTATTTCCAAGTTAAAATAATCTTTAAATTTCTGGTTTCATTTAAGTTTCAGTCAATTGTGTACACAAATATTGTTTCATCACAAAACAATTGCTTGTACTTTCTTTGAAAAAGGATTGGATTATAGGTTGTGCCAACCATTTGTGATCTTCGTCTTGAATTTGGTTTAATCCCAGGGCTTTAAATGTTGACCTTTCATAGCAAACTCACTTACCTTTCCAGGCTCTTCACAGATGCTCTAGTACTTGTAAGGATATTTCACACACATTTAAAAAGTATGCCTTTTCTTGGCCTACATTTTAGACAGATGGTAATGAACTTTCTGTCCTTTCAACGATGTACTCATTCATCACATTGCAGGAGGTAATTGGTGATTCTGAGTCAAAACTATTTTTTCTTTGCTGAAGGATAGTTGTACCTCATAATAATGGATATACAAGCCTGCATTTACTTATTTTTATTTCAAGAACTTGTGTTGCTATGGACAGACAGTTTACACCTATTAGATTTACTTTTAGTGACAGACAACTTGGATTTAGTTTTATTGGCTTTGATTTTTTTTAAATTATTGATAAGTAAGAAATCTCTTTGCAATTGTTTCTTTTTACACTGTGGACTTGAATATGTTTAGATTTAGTTTTTTTTATATACTTTTTTTGTGTGCATGTTTTGTTTGTGTGTGTGTGTGTGTGTGTGTGTGTGTGTTTATTTCATGTTGGTATTAGTATGTCTTATCTACTCTTTATTCCCAAAAGAATCCACCACTCATCCAAACAATTGAATTAAGATGTTCTAATCACTCAAATGTCCACAGATGGAATCATGCAGATAAAACCACAGACCCTTCTTTAAACATTTATGAAATAACATTTTGCTCTTTGGAGATCAATAAATGCCAATGTATCGATGAATAATGATGAACAACTGCATTAAAACTGTACTCCACATAAGGAAATGCATTTTGACTGACTGCATTGTGCCAGTTTTAAAGTTTGGTGAAGGGAGGATTATGGTGTGGGGCTGTTTTATAGCAACTGGGCATGGGTCCTTTAGTTTCAGTAAAAGTGGAGGACTCCTTCCCATTCCAACATGACTGCAGAAAAAAAGGCCCATAAAGATAGAAAAAAAGTTTGATGTGAAAAAACTGGACTGGTCTGCACAGACTCTTAACCTCATCCTCACAAACACATTTGGGATTAAATTGATAGGAGACAACATTTTCTCATCCAACATCAACCTCAAATGAACATTGGGGCCTCGGAATGAGACATGAATGGAGTTGAAGCTTTCACTTCTTCCTTTTAAATTTTCTATTTTTTTTGGAACATTGTTAGGTTGGACGCAGTAATCTTTGGTTAATGTTCCCATCCCACATTAGGTTTCACTTTTAGCTGTTGAGAATCCTATGGGTGGCATCACATATTATTCAACCAGTATATATGTCTCTGGGTTGACCTTACAAATGGACTACTGGGGAAAATGGTCCAACATTTCCACTAATACTTTTCTAAACTAATATAGGGGAAAAAAAACCCTGTAATAGATGGCCTAAAGTCATTAAATACCTTCTCCAATAAGAATAGTGCTTTTGGTGTTTCTAACATGTTCTTGTAGCATTTTTCTCATGATGGAGGGGATTTGTAAAATAACTAAAAGCCAAAAAAAAAAACAAAAACGCTTTTCTAAGTATTTCTTAATTCAAATTTTGAGGGCCAGAAGCAGATAAAAACCTACAATTTGAAAAAAAAACCTCTCGGTTGTGATATAGAAATTGAAATGGCTGGGCCAGTCTCCCTACTCTGCTGACGCATCCAAGCGCAGATTGGTAGATCCATGTACATCTTCATTTTCTTTGTCTGAGCTGGCATCTGGCCAAAGACTGTATAGCTGGATAGTTTCAATATTGCTTACCATTTTTGTTACGCTTCTAATGTTAGCTTGAAGTGCTGTAAGCTAGCGGGAGAAAATGTAAACAAAGGGATGACAGAATATCAATAAAATGGAATAAAAATGGCAAAATCATAACTAAGACCATTGGGAATGCTTTTACAATAGATCAAAATATAGTTGGAGTGGGACTTTAAACCCTATAGATCACAAATGGGATTCATCTTAAGTTTTTTATGCTTGTATACTTTTGATATCTTGTTCACTTGTTTTGTCCCATCAACAAGCATAAGGAATC
>NC_050524.1:30673146-30764359 GCF_002922805.2 Oryzias melastigma | reverse complement strand
GAGTTGCATAAATCATCAAAATCTGTGTTACGGAAAACCAACTTGCACTTTCCACACTAAAAGTTGTTCCTAGAACCATTTCATGTACTGTACTGCGGAACTGTTTAACAAACAAGGCCCTCTCCTCACCAACAGAAACATCCGGTTGTTCCCGGGTCATATAGTCAATATCCCATTGGCAACATGTCACTCCCCCGTAACACTAGAGGTTGTGGCTCTGCACTCCAGCACTGTGCAGCACTGCTAACTCCTCAACTCTCCTTTCCAGGAAACCTTTTGATATTTCCAACACAAAGCAGATCCTGTTGCTTCATGGACACGTTCTTTGTCCACCCAACAAAACACATCTCGTTCCTGTTGAAATGCAGCAGGATGCAGTACAAGATTAATTAAAGCACTGTTTCCATGCCTTGTCCTGTGGATACAGATTTACATTCCAAAGGTAATTGCTGATTTGTCTGTTTCCTTCTTTATTCACTCAGCAGAACACAGGAGTCTTTGGTTTACTGTCCTTGTTAGTTTGTAATCTGAGCCCCGGTCAGAAGCCGGTGCCCAGACAAACTGGGTGGTGCAGTTACTTTTGAAAAAGATGAGGTTTCCCCCAGAGTAAAATATCTTTTTTTATCTTTGGAATACTCACACTAATAGAAGAGTGCAGTGTCTAGAAAAAAAAATCTATTCTTTTTAAAGAACTGTAATTTTTTTAGTGATCCAAGACCACATACTCAGAAAGCAAAGCTCTTCCTGGTGGCAGGATTTGTCTGGCCTTGCTCTTCCGGTGTAGCCTGCAGTCACAGTAGACAGAGGACAGATTTGGGTGTGATATCAACACACAGATGGTGGTTGACGGCCCTCATGCGGACACACAGATGGTACCTTTTTTTAAAGCTCACTTGTCCAAAGCTTTTTACATCATCTTCAGCCTACAGAATAAAAAGAAGACTCTGAAGTGCAATTGGCCAATAAAGTTGTCTTTTTACCCATAAGGTGGCAACGGACTATCTACTTTGTTTCTGAAAGTCATGGATTTCTTTGTCATCTGTTTGCTTATAGCCCACAATATGACATAAGACTTTAATATCAGTAGAACATCAGGTGTTTAATTTAACTTCAAGGATCTTGTGTTTGCTTTCTGATGCCACAGGGCAGACTCTTTCAGTTCTTCATAAGATAGGTATTGGATGAATTTTCCCAAGGTTAACTATAGGCAAATTAAAATTGGTCCAGTGGACTGCAGTGCTTTGAAAGTAAGTTTTCTGGAGGATGTTTCACAGGTCTGTGCATCTTTAGCTTGGCTTTCTTCTCAGTCACTCTGATGACTGCACTGATGCTACAATTGATGGAATTAGAAGACTTGCAAATGTTCATATTTACTCTAAGCAGAGTGGCTATCGCAGAATATCTATTTTTTTTTCCACATCACAAGACTAAGGAGGTATTCAGACTGGAAAAAGTCAGTTGGTCCGGACCGAGTTCACTTAATTTGGTCCAGATTGAGTCCCAAATCTTGACTTTGGTCTGTATTCAGACAAAATGCTTTCCTGTTCTGGACCAAAGCTTGTAAACAAGATCTCTTCAGTCATTGGCCAGGAAATATGAGGGCAGGACAAAGCTACAATAGAAAGAATAATAAAAATCCTGTACTGTGCAGTCCTTGTCAGGATAGTTCACTAATTCAAACTTTATATTTCATTGAAGAATTGTAAACGTCTCTATCAACGTCTGGTACAACACTTTTTACTACTACTTTGGTTCTGTAGAGGCATGCTGCAAGAGGGTTACTGAGGAGACAGTGGCTAAGAATGTGTTAATGGTATATAGATTGTAAGGAAAATGGTGTGAGAAATTATGTGTATCATGTTAAAAGTTGTTTGATGAGCCTGTATTCATCCAACCATATTTCAATGAGTTGCCGTTCCATTGTTGCTCCAAGTCTGTTCACGGCTCTCTGTTTACATCACATGACAATGACTGTCTACAGTGACAGTTTTGGTCCATTCTGAGCACGAAGCCTAATTCAGACTGAGGAAAAACTGCAGCTCAGTCCGATTGGAAACAAACCAAGATCACCTTGAAAGATGAGACCAAGAGCGCTTTCTGGTCTCAGACCATGGTCCGCTCGGGTGTATTCAGATGGAAAATTTGTTCTGGAGTATTGGGGGAAGCAAATTCTAGTATAAGCAAATCAAATGTGTCCAGTCTGAACACATACTAAGATTTGGAGGTGATAAAACTGATTATTTAAAGAAGATGAATTGTATGTACCAGATGAAGTGCCAGAGGCTGAGAATATGGCCATGTCCACACGTAGCCGGGTATTTCTACAAACGCATATCTGCTGACCTCCGTTTTAGAAAAAGTGTTGCGTCCACACGTGATCGTTTTAAAAACAATTCCATCCACACGTCCCCGCATACTTGCGCTCTTAGACGCGGTTATGAGCTTGTCAGAACAGTAGTTGACAGTGGAAAATTGGAATTTCGATAATAAATCCTCCTAATGGAAACACCACAATTTCGAAAAAAGTAGCATTTTTCGAAAAAAAAAGTTTATGCGCTTACAGTAGGTGGCATTTGGGGACGTATTGAAACGGACATTTTTCGCAAAACTGCTTTGGAAACACTTTTTTCTAAATAGATGCGCCTCTCTGTGTGTCTGTGAACAGCTTCATCTGCAGCTACACTTCTGCAGCTTGGAGCCTGAAGATGCTGAAATCTCGTTTGAGGAAACGCGCGAGAGCAGGGACAGAAACTTAAATTCATCTGGTCGTGTTTTTAAACAGAAAAAGGTCCAGCAGCTTACTTGCTGGAATGGTTATTTAAAAAAAAAAAACGCTGAACAGGTTTCTCACGCTCACCTGAGACTGTCAATAGACTCTGCGCGGCACGCGCTCTCCAGACAGAGCTGTGACGTCACCGCAATGCTCCTTTTTTAGTGAATCAAATAAAATATTTGTTCTCATTCATCGTCGTGTTTTTAATGACTTATCGCGTGAGTTGGTTTGTGCTTTATCGCAAAATGATGCTTTAATGGAAACAGTGTCATTTCCAATCATTGTTTTTTTCAAAATTCCTAGAATTTAATTAAAAGTTTTGCGCAAATGTGTAATGGAAACGTAGCTAGTACTGACGTGTGTGGATTAATTGTTGCAAAAAGTGACGTTTAAAAACGCAAATCCCCGGTTATTCATGTCCACACGCAGACGCAGAACCGGAGTTTTCCAAAATCTTCACTTTAGCCGGAGTTTTCCAAAACCACCGTTTTCAGTGACTGAAACCTCCGGTTTCGTGTGGACGATAGGCCGAAACGCATAGAAATATATTCGTTTTAGCAGATACCCGGGTACGTGTGGACAAGGCCTATATCACCCCTTCATTATTTCTAATATGTTAGATCAAACAATTTCAAAGTGAGACCAGCAAAGGCAATTGGTATACACTAAAGTTTAAAGGTCTGTACTAGAGCTGTAATGATGTGAGATATTCAGTACCTAATTATAAAGATGTATCTGTTTTTGCTAATGGGCTTTTTTCATTGTTTTTTTTTTAATTAAAATTCAAACTAATTGATTGGAAAACAATATTTTTAACACCAGAATTTTTGTGAAACAGTTGCATGCTCAAGTTTTCATTAACGTCCAACAAGAATTCTTTCAACTAGAAAAAACAACCATTTCTTTTAAATTCAAAGTATTCGTCTCTACAATAAGTTGATATGAGTTTTTAAGCTCAAAGTAATTTTGATTTGTCCTTTGAACACGATATGTTGAGACGAGATGCTGCTCCATCTGTTCTGCTTCAGTTATTATTTTCAGTGTGCATTTTTAATGGCAATGTCGTTCAAATGTTCAAACACGTTCAAAACTCTCAAGAACAAAATGAGGATTCTGAATTGGACTGAAATATCAGAATGTCAATCTCTCTTTTTAACAAGAAAAATGTTAGAAATGTAACTGTAATTAATACAATAAACAGTTTTTTAACACACACACACCCTCGTGCTCTCTTATGGGTCCAGATGACCCCACCTTTTATATCGATGTGTGATTCCTCCAGTGACAAATGTGGATAGGATTTTTATGTCTGCCACAGATACCATTGAAGACAAAAAATCCTTGCAGGGGGGGAGTTCAGCGCGCTGTCTTGTGGGGTCTAGATGGCCCCACTTTTAATGTAAATATGCCTAGGGTAGCACAAGGGTTAATTATAATCAGTGTTACTTAAAAACATGTAAAACAATTACATCTATTTTAACACTTTAGTTTGCCCAAATTCCTTGAAGTCTGACACAAAAAGACAATACCAGGATAAATTTCAATTCCAAGCCAATTTTTATCTTAAATGTCAGTTTAGTAATATCTAGACCATGACTGGCTTAAATTTGAGTCATCACCATGGACACAGACTTTCAAGTGGAGTCTGTTCACAAAGGCCTGACCTCGTAGCTCTGTGTATCCTATTTTTTTTTTGTTATCTTCTTCTTTTTAAAGCTCATTTTCTCCCTTCTTTGTTTATCAAAACAAGAGGAAAGCAAAATCACATGTTCTCACACAGCTTAGGAGAACTGCTCACAAATATAGCTTTAACAGACTATTGTCAGTGTGACCAGTCATTAAGGTGATAATTAGTCAAGCCCACACGCCATCAGCTGTCTGAACAGCAGCATGTCAGATGAGCTCTTGGTGCTGACAACCACAAGTTGTTTCAAATTCTATACAATTGGCTGGAGTGTTCTCGGTGAATCACCATTGTCTTTGAGGCATTTTTTTTTCACCACATAGCCATAGATGTGTTCATGGCCAAACATAAAAAAACTCTCCTTTGTTTCTGTTGCCTGTAGGGAAATGTAATAAAAGCTGCTGCTGAAACTTAAGACTTTCAGATTTATGGTTTGGGTGATGCTTTGGCATCAACACTCTATTAAGCCAGAAAAAATGACACCTCAAAGTCAAATAATGATAAACTTTCTATAGAAAAATAGCATAGTTTGTCCGTGCTGTATCTAACTAATGTATCACGCTTAGTGCATCAAGCCCAAAAGTCACATTTATCAAACTTTTTTTTTTTTTTTAGTCTGAACGTTCCCTCTTTCATCAGGCAAACCCAACATGAAAGTTTTTTTTTCACTTGCAGAAAATGGATTTTTTTTACACACATTCTTCTTCCACTTGCCTTTAACTCCTGTTTTGCCCGCATTGATGTGCATGAATGGATTTTCACCACTTATGTTTTCCATTGTTTAGCCTCAATAATGGAAATGAGTGACAGTAATGCTGCTTTATCCCTGCTTTCAGTGTCATAATTTGAAATTACTCTTGATTAAGTTTTATTTTATTTTTTTCAAGGATTATAACAAACTATTTTGATATATTTGAGGAAGCAGTGATTTTTTTTTTCATACTTTTTCTCAACATCACATGACACTGAAATGTATTTGAAGCTGAAAAAAAGTTATGTACTCTTTTAGTGATTACAATAAACTGTGTCCTTCACTGTAGTCTTCAATTATTCTCCCTAAAACTGTCCTTGCATATCTCAATTTTCTCTTTTCATATTTTTAACATTAAAAGGGGGACTTTGTTGCTTTAGATGTGTTTCAGCAGATATGATTTTAAGGTTAAATAAAACTTATAACAAGATGTGAAGTGTAAAATTCTATCTCGTTTGAGTATCTTATGTTTTGTGGTTTTAAATCACCAATGAAACTTATGGTATCATATTTCTATAGTATCATGTTTTTTTTTTTTTGTTCTTAAAATCAATCGAAATACAACTTCTTTCTCACTTTGTCATGTGTTTACTGTAATAGTTCTTGACAGATTTTTGTTATTTATATACATTTATTTGCCTTGCTGTTACTTGGTTACTGTCCTCACAGTTCCTTCAACCTCAGTAAGATGTATCATATTTTGAGTTTGGTTAAATTATCTCTATAGATGGAATTTAAAAAACGTTTGTAAACTAGCAAACATTTAGCTGCTTCTGTGTCTTTTGTGTGTATATGAGTTTGTTTCATGAAGTGTGTCTCCTTGGATGTTGAAAATCTGACTTCTGAGTTGCAGTGACATTGAATTTCAGGGTAGTTTCTTAGGTCCTTATGATTTCTGAATATTGATTCCTTTAAGCTCATGTTCTCATGACAAGCGTGCTCGCTGGTACGGTGTTGCACAGAATATTAAGGCGTTTATGGTGGGAAAGGGTTATGAATCAGACGTGCTACTTGTCGCCGTCTGAACATTTTCTGCCACACAGAATCTGTTAGTAGTAGTGATTGTTTTCTGCTGCTTTTTCTTGTGAATTGAACTGCTTTTTTATGTGCACACACATTCTGAGCTTTTCTTCTTGGATCTTGTCACAAGATTGGTTGTTTCCCATGTTATGACTTGGTTGAGAAAGGCTTTCATTGCTTTGCATTCGATCTTGTTCTTCTGGAACCGCAGGTTTGCCACAGACTCAAAGAAGCACCAACAATATCTTGTTTATGCTAAACAAATCCACAAGTAGACACGTGTTTTTGCTTTTTATGATGCACTTTATCATTTTTGAGTCACAAATCATAACAGTCAAGACCATGTTCAGTTGTATTCCTATGGTACTCCTTGGACCCCATTGAAAATGTATTGATTTCTAAATCAGAACATAAAAACCTGAAGAAGACTAATGAGGAAAAAGTGATTTAAATGGTCCTGAATGAACCTCATATGACCACTATTGTTTTATGATTTTTCCAATATTCATTCCATTCTTTTAATATCTGTCAAACAAAATGAAGAACTCAATTTCACACTCTGCTTTTATGTACTCAGCAAAGTGATTGCTTCTTTTGGCTGAATCATGTTATGTTGGATTTGTTCCGTGCCATTAAGACTTGGTCATATTGTTGAACCCTTGCATACTACATACAGGGTAACTAATACTTGGAATATGTACACTATGTACTATAGGAGGTTTTTTTTTTATCCCATGACAGTTGCTCATATTTAGCTGAAAAAAAAATTCTCATTTCCCATTCTTAACCTGGTCTTTGTTCTGAGTTCACTGCTGCTCCGTCTACCTCCGTTCTCTGCCCTGAAGAACTTTGATTGGAAACTGCTGAAGCATTTCCTTCTCCAATGACAGTTTTATTTTTTTCTCACCGTGCTTTTGATTGGAGGAAATGAGGCAGCAGAAAAGAAAATGACAAAAGCTTTTTAGATGTTTTTGGAGCCTTATCTTCTCCTGTTGTTCAGTTCAGACCCCTCGTGACAGAAACGACAGGAAGTCTGTTTTTTTTTTTTTTTTTTTTTTTTTTTTTTTTTCTGGAGAAGCTTTGATCATTTGTGGGTTTCTCTTGTCTCGTATGTCTTAGTCATGAAAGTGTTGTGATGCAATGTGGTGGCAAACATGAGTAAAAGGTATAATGAACGCATGCATTCATGCATTCTTTATGCATTATTTACCAGAATTCTGGATTTTAATGCATTTCCACCACATTTTATAACTTGAATTAAGTGGCATTAAAGAAAAAATATATTTTAAAAAGGGTGGCTCAGTGGGCTAGGTGAGGGGCTGACACGAGTAGCCCTGGGTTCAATCCCAGGGTTGTCCCCTGATCCCCACCCAGATTGGGTCCTTAGTCAAGACCCTTGACGCTGCTGCCTAACTGGGTCCCTGTGCCCCTCAAGTACAGGGTTGTGTCAGGAAGGGCATCCAGCGTAAAAACTCTGACAAATCACTGATGCGAAACAGTGGGTGCTGTTACGCTGTGGCGACCTCGAAAGGGATAAGCCGAAAGTGAACTACAACTACATGCTAAGTAGAAAGTATCAGGGCAGGAATGATTATTCTGACCAAATGACTGAGAAACCACTGTTTATTTCTCAGTGGAATTCTAGGAGACTTTGGCCTTCTTGGAACCCGCAGGTACTTCCTGTTTGGGACATGGGAAGGGAGTGTTTACTCCGTCCAGTTCCTACTTATACAGTCAATGATTCAAATCCAAGCAAAGTCATACAATGCCTCCCTGCTTGACACTCAGCATTAAGGTGTTGGATTGGGGGAGTTTAACCACCAAATGGTTCCCTTGTGCTACTGTGACTGCAGCTCACCGCTCCCCCAGGGGAAGGGTCAAATATTACACAATGAGGTGAGTGAAAACTAATGGGACTTTAACTGTATTCAAAAATAAGGAATCTTGTTTCTACAAATAATTGCTTTGGTTGTGTTTTCCTTTCTACAACTTCTTTGATTCAGTCTTGTTGAATTAAAATGTGTTGCTCAACCTTTCCGTACATGTAGAACAGCTGTCATCACTGTTCCAACAGTCAAACTGTGCCACATCTACAGGTATGAATCATTTAAAATCGGTTAGTTACAAGCCCAGTGGGCTGCATGCACAGCTTGATGTTTGGGTTTATACATATGCAGTATCTTGTTGATGTAACTTGTGCCTTTGGTTTGTTCAGTCTCTTTATTTTACAAGTTTTTTTACAAGCTTCAGTGAGTTGCTTAGCCACATTATAAACCACCATTGGTAGCTGTGACTTTTATTACAACACAGTAGTTACTCATACTTTTCTCTTTAATTTAGCTCTCTGACTCAAAGGCTTTGTAAAAAAAAAAAAAAAAAAAAAGTATTTTTTTTTTTTTAGCAAGACATGGGCTGTTTTTGTGTTTGTGATCTGTGTGCAGCAAGTTAACACTTCTCATTAACCCAGTGAGCAGTCACACAGAGTGGATAGAGAAGACTTTGAGGTCTTGCTGGGGTTGATCCAGATTCATTATACCCTGGGGGTCAGGCCCACCCTACTCGGAGCCGTTTTAGTAATAACAGGAAACATGGCAGCTGCTGCAGATGCTAAATAGTAGTTCTCAACCTAAAGCAGCATCTACACTTTTCTTTTTTTTTTTTTTTTTGTTTCGTGGCTTCTGAACAAGCCATGTCATGTCCATGAAAAGCAAAGCAAAGCCCTGTTCGGACTGCCGTGCTGTTATTATTGTTATTATAGCTGATTACAGAGTTTATGTGCTGAATCAACAACCAGTCAGTGGGAAAGAAGTCTGTTATAACTCCGATTATTCACACAAAGCATTCTGGCACTTCCTACTGGGTTCAATAATGCAGCATTAAAATGACAAGAAGGCCTGCTGAGTTTATTTTGCCAGTGCGTTTGGTTCTTTGCAGTTCAGCTGCCTGACCTGAATGTCTCCTTGACAGAAATGTTCTTTTAAAAAAGTGCTAAATGAGGCAAAAAACAACCCTTCCTTCAAGAGTAATCTTTAAAAAAATGTGCACAAAACAGGACTTCTGTGAGAGAGTTTCCAGTTGCTGTTTTACACATTTCAGTTTGTTGAAGCTGCTGCTGAACTGACCTCAAATCCCCATTTTGCAAAGTAAAAGGCTGTGGTGTCCTTTTATAGCCTTGTTTAGGCATGACAAAAAAAAAAGAAAACTTGCATACTTTCTTTTGACCAATATGTGCGCTTGCTATGTAAGCTATTAATGTCAAACTCCTCTCAATTCTTCATCCTTAATTACATTGATAAAAGCAGCTAGCAGTTGTCATTGGAAACGCAGTCCTAATTTGATGCTGGGCTTTTCTTTTGTCAGAAGCATTGTGCTTTTTGAGGACGAGTGTATGTTTTGCATCAAGCTGCCTGGCATGTTACTGTGGTGCCAAACATTTACAGCATTGCCGCTGGCCACAAAACGAATCTTCTGCTTTTCTTACAGGACACTTGCAGCCAGTGGGATGTTAGCTCTGGCTCTGGGAGGAGGACTGCGTGAAGGAGCATGGTGAAACACCAACCTCTCCAGGTCTACGAACGCCAGCTGTGTTTGTCATGTATCACCGGGCTCTACGGTTGCCGATGGAAACGCTATCAGCGTTCCCATGATGACACCACCAAGGTGGGAGCAGATTGAAGCTGCTTTTGTGGGGTGAAGTGCTCATTGAAAGATATATGCTGTAGTAGATCTGATCTTATTGTTGGAAGCAGTAATTTCTGGTATTTATAGTGCTATAAATTTTTAATGAAAACAGACTGTCCCTGCGGAATTATACATCTGATTTGGTCACATGAGAACGATTTGTTTTACAAATGCCCTTTTCTGCAAGAAAATCTTTTGATGGTATTATGTTAGTATTAATCCTCTTAGGAAATATGTGGCTTTTTTCACATCGCACAGTCAATGACCTACCACCTACATTTAAGATCTTACAAAGAAAATCTTCAAATCTGCCATGCTGGAACATTTCCATACTCATCTCTCATTCAGGCACCTTGAACTTTCAAACACTTCTTTGTTTCCACTTGTCTTTCATCTCCCACTTTCTACACAATCTTAATTTACTTTCTCCTTTGATAAGTGCTGCCCATCTGTTGAGGATCACTTGAGTGGTGAATGAGTTTTTTTTAAATGAAGATTTGATAAAGAGCTGCTGTTTGCTTGAAGGAAAATATTGGCATTTTAAAATATAATGTAGAGACTTGAAGCAAAGATCAAATTACATAAAAAAATGATTACCACATTTTCTGCACTATAGGATAGTGCTGGGCGATATGTAAAAAATGTATGTCGCAATATAAATTATTTTATATCACAATAACAATACATATCATGATATAACAAAATTAAGTTATTCTCTGAAAAAGTTGACAAAAATGTCATTATTTACTTTTCTCTGGCTTTATTTTTTTTAAGTAACGTGTAACTGAATAATCACAAATGAGAAACATTTTTTAAATTGCACAACAGTTTCAAATTTCTTAGTACGAAAATAGATTTTTGCACAAAAGTTCAGCAATAAAAATAAACAAAAATGATTGAAAGGATAGAAGAGAAATGACAATATACTACACTGTTCTATCGGCAACATGATATGTATCGTCATGTCGCCCAGCACTACTATAGGACGTACTGAAATTTAAGGCACAATCAGTGGTCTTTTTTTTAACCTTTTGTCATATATAAGGCACACCAAACTATAAGTTCCATTAAACTAGACAAGATTCAGAGATATCTCCATCAGTCTATATCAACTGTGTTAACAATAGGGCTAGAATTTGTTTGTGACATGCTACACATTGGCCACATTAGTGTATTCCCAAAACCTGTAGCTCCAACCTTGTTTGGAAGGTGTAAAAAACGGATACCACTAAAGCAAACGTTACTGTGACTACACCAACTCTCAACCTTCTTGATAACGAGTTAAAAAAAAAAAAAACACAGTTCGACACTGCCGTACATTAGTTAGCTTTGTTAACATATTTACAATAACATCCGACTTATCTTGCAAAATAACTCATTTCATAAATAATTTGTTCTTTTGTGAACCAAAGGTAATCTATGATCATCGATGTGGATATAGTTGACTCTTTAAGGCTTAAGAAAATCATGGTATGGGCTCCTTTTTATAAAAAAAAAAAAAAAGTGAAATGGACTTTTAACTTTTGCTAAAAACTGCATAATCTCCATTAAAAGATCACTGGGAATGATTTTACAATAGAAACAATATAGTTGAACTTTAAGTGCATCCTATTGTGGAGAAAATACCTTATTTTTAATTAGATTTAAAGCTGTTCTGCTGTATTCTTCCGGCACATGCAGGCTTCCATACAGTGATTGGTTTGTCCTGCCCTTTTCACCATTTAGGAAGGACACACGTCTAATGTTGCTGCAATACATTCAAACCCCAGCGAGCTCCAACACACACTCAGACACTTGACTCAGTGATTTATACCCACATACCATACTGTACAGCAGCAGAAACCTTGGAAACAGACAATAGTTGTGTAAAGTTGCACACATGCTGCTCTTCTGAGATAAGTACAGAACTGCAGTAAACCTGCATGAGGTGTTATTGGACACAAATAGGACCTCAATGGAAAAATACTTGATTTTCAAAGCTGTTTTTTGAAGTTGGTCTGAATTTCTTTTTGTTTCGTTTTTTGCTTTCTCCCGTTTGGAGGAAACAGGACACCGTGTAGCTTTGTTTCCTCTAGCAAGTGTTTGCTTTGGCCGACTGATCGGGAAGAGCCGAGTCGGCATTCTTTGTTCACGGGGCTCATCCTCTGCTTTACCATAAGATAAAGCTTGCAGCTCATTTCCATCCCCTTATTTCTAATGTGATATTATCTTAACAGGGCTAGGGAAGTGCTGGAGCCTATCTTAACCGGTCTACAGTTTACAACAGTGAGACACCCTTGAATTATTCTGTATCTTGGATTTCTTTTGGGCTTTGCTTGGGACACACCGCTGCGTTTCCATTGGGAACATCTCTTTGCTTAGTCTCGGGTGATGTCATATAACACTGCATCTTTAAAGATCGCAGTAAACAAAGCTGTGACCAATCAAGGAGAGGTATCGGGTCAACGTAACTGGACCTGACAAAAATCACAGGGGCATGAAAAGGATGATCGCTGCATTGAAACGGCTGCAGAACTCGGCGCTCATCTATAAATGCATGTTTTCTTCAGGTTTTTTCTGTCTTTGTTGTGAGTCACTTGTTGTTCTGTCGAAGCTGCCTCATTCTGCGTTCCGGCTGCTTTATAAGACTGCACACGTCACGCTGCGCAAGCCGATCTGGCCTCTCAGTAATAATTAAGAGTATTTCCATTTAGCCTGTCTTTACCATTCAGTCACACAAAGACTTCAAAAATAGAAACAAAGTTGCTCCTGGACTTGCGGTCTTCATTACTCTGCCGTGTAAGGTATTAGACACAATAGTAATGGAGATGTTTACTCCATGAGAGTGTCCGTATTTGTTCGTTTGGAGCAGCTGTTTAACTGGGAGCTCAAATGTGAAAGAAATAAAAAAATATTTATATAATTGACTAACCTTTACAGTAAAGCATCTATTTTATTGCTTCTTATTACTGTTTTGAAATGGTGCATTTTTTTCATTTTTAAGTCTTTTTTTTTCTTTTCATTCCCTTTTGAGCTACATCTGAAAAAAAAAACTGTTTTCTTTTTATCCCTTAAACCTATTCCCAGTTTATTAGTAAAATTTGCATATGTCTCATTTTATTCAAAGAATAGGAGCACAGTACTTGAATTTGAATTTTCAAGTTTCAAGTCTTATCCTCACTGCAGCAACCTTTTTTGGGGAAAAAGCTGCTTCTGCCTTTTTCAGAAACAATAGTTATAAAGCGTAAAGAAAACTAAATTTACATTTTACGTTTTATGAAGCTTTTATTCAGATTTAATGCACAGAGGGAAGGCCCTTATCTGTCCAAGTTACTTCTCTGTGCACATTCAAATCTCAGCATTTACCTTGAGCTTTGTATGCAGAGTATTGTATGTGGAACGGTAAGTAATTGACACAAAACATGTTTACAGTTGTTGCTTGATCAGTTTCAAAGCCTTAAAAACACGACTGAAAATACAAATTAAATTGCTTTGAAAATATATTGATTTCTGTTTATCACATTTTATTAGGGATATTGTTTTGGTAAAAAACAAATATTGCAAGGAATTTTAGTTTTAAATGCTAAGCATGCATGAGGAGGCAGAGGATGAGACTGAATGAGATGATTGAAACACAAAAATACAAGGCCTTGGTTTTTTTAAAAGGGAAACTCAATGTAAATTACTTAAAAATGGGCTATCCATACTGGGAAAGTGAAAAGAGCGGGGTGAACAAGGCTTCCTAATGCATCATGGGACCTTGGCAGCTTAGGCCATTAGCGAGATAAGTGAAGTTACAGGACAGAGTCACTCAACCAGACCTTACCATTAATTGCTTTTTTTTAAAAAGTTTCAAGAATAATCTTAGGGTGGAGAGAATATACCGTCTGACAACTAAAGACTTTATTTTTTTATCTTAAGCCTCCAGTTTGAGAACTAAGTGCCCCACCAGAAACTATGAAACCACAAGACATGTGAGATACAGTGGAGCTTTGCCATTAAAGGATTGATGTGGAGAGAGGGATGATATAAATTCTGATCTGTTTTCAACAGACAGGCAACAAAAAAGATTAAAAAATATAATGTATATAATGTGCTCTTTTAGTGTCATGTACTGAAAATATGCTCTTTGTTTAGATGAGGATAAAAGAAAAACTCTTATCCCCATGGTTACTCTTTCAAGGATTACTTTGCCATCCAATACTACAATGCAGAACCATGAAGCTATTTAACCAGATCATTACACTTTAAAATTCCTCATTTGGTTGACAAAGTGATGGTAAGTAGAGGAATCAATTGTAGAAAGTGTATTTCTCAATGGGTCAGGCCCAAAAGAAACTGTTTTTATTATTACTTACTTTGTTGTCTAACATCAATATGGAAGAGAAGCCTACATTTGATAAAGTATTTTGTTGTTTCCTCCTCTAGTCGGGAAAGTCTAAAAACACCTAAAGCAACTTAACTGATCATATCCGTCCATCCGTCCATCCACCAGTGATGATAAAATACCCTTGGAAAACAAAAGTTCAGTGTGCTGTCTTGTGGGGTGCAGATGACCCCACTTTTATTGTAAACACGCCTAGGGTAGCACAAGGGTTACATAGATAAGACATACAAAAAGACATACAAAAGGGTTAGGAGATTGATTTGCTCCTGTCTTCCTAAATATCCCTTTAAAAATAATTTTTAAAATGGTGCTTTCCCCCCAAAAAACTTGATATTTGGGGATTATGACAATCTTAGACATAGGCTCTGATAAAAAGTAGATTTTTTTTTCCTTTCATAACCTGATCAGTTTTATGAAGGTTCTATTCTGAAAATATCAAACTGAGGATGTATCACTTATAGACTCATTTGTTAGCAAGTGTGAATCTGTTTGCGCTTGTGTTGATACCAGACTGAAACAAATTACTTCAAAATATGAATCAAATCCATTCAAATTCTGCTATTTTTGGCTAGTTTTTAATTTAAAGTAAGCTTCCTGTTTGAATCTTTTAACGTTTCAGCTGTTTTTCAGTGAAAACTCTGGCTCCATTCTGAGGGATGACAGGTTCAGGTCTGTCAGCTTATCAGAGTTCAGGAGAGATGGGAGGAATGAGACACTGGGATGAAAAAATCTGCTGGGCTGCGTCACCCAGACTCATTCATTACGTTTTTATGCTGAGCAGTGCTCTGAACGTCCATCTCATTTACTGCTGCAGCAGTCAGCAGAGAGTATGTTATCCTCAGTTTGATGGCACAGATTACTCAAGGGGGATCTGCTGGAGACTCTTCAGCTGTTTTGACTGGAATGAACGTTTTTGCAAGAAAACATCAAAGATAAGACTGGTTAATTATTGTGATGTTTGTCATCTGGGGACTATAACCGTCCCAGCTGTAGCATTGGAGCAGTGCGTTGTCTGTATGGAAAATGGGATGTTTTTTTTTTTTTTTTGTTTTGTTTTTTTTTTATTAATTTTTTATTTTATTTTAAATATCTTTCATGTGGCCATGGCTTTTGGTTGAGCTTTTTGCTTGTATTTTAGGATGTTTGATGACAAGTTTTGATTTAGTTTTTCATAGTGTGTTTACAGTTTGTGCATACTTGATAAGATCACCCTCACTCCTTACATACACAAACAAACACATATATCGCAAGGCAAAGACAGGGTTCACCTCGAACAGGTCGCCAGTCTGTCTCAGGGCCACACGCTCACTCTTATATTCACACTAAGGAGCTATTTAGAGACACCAGTTATTCTATGAAGCTTGTTTTTGGACTTTGAGAGGAAGCCAGAGTGCCCAGAGAAACCCCACAAATGCAGTATGATGGGGAGAACGTACAAACTCTAAACAGAAAAACACGGCTGGGATTTAAACTAGGGTTTTCTTGCTGAGAGAAAATGATTTATCTGATATGCTTTATCACAATGCTAAGTGACCCACTTCTTAAGGCCAGTGAGGTTGGAGCCAGAGAGATGTGCGAGATTTGAATATTATAGAGAAATATTGAAAAACAAAAATGAAAGATAAAAGTTAGAATTCAAATTCAGTAGTGCTAAATGTGCTTGTGCTTTGAGGTATTCCTGCTTACAGAGGGGAGGATTTTTTTGGAAGCAAATTTACCCTGAGTCCATCTAAAGGCAACTCTAGTCGTAAAGATTTAAATTGTCTTACTCTAAATAATATACTTAAGTATATTTAATTATTTATTTTAGCAATATTCATCTGTTCTGCTATATTATTATTTTTCTCTGAACTTGGATATTTGTTTGCTCCTAAACTTACTGTTACATTAAAGTCTTCTTCTTTCAGGTAGAGTTTTAAGTGACTCTTAAGCCTTCAAATTCACAAAGGTGTTGCTGCGGACATACAGTTTAATTTAGCTTCTTTAATAACTGCAAAGTTGGCTGCTTCAAATATATTGTTCTGCTGAGCTGTTGAATTAAAAAAAAGTTCAGTCACAGAGGAAAGGTAAAGTTAGCACTGTGTTATTAAAATGTTGCTTTTTTTCATTCTCCTGTATTGTTGTGGTTCACAGCTCCTCCGTCAAGTTTTAATTTATTTTCTGTGTCAATAACAGTCCACTTTTTTTTTTTTCGGAATTTGTTCTCTTGCAAAGCTGCTGTTTCGAAACATAATAACTTTTTGTTCAGATGAAGCAATGATTTAATGATTAGGTCAAACTACAGTGAACGTCTACGTTTTTATGCAAACTAAGCAATAATATGTTTAGTATTACAATGGAAATAATTGAGATGTGAAGAAGTCGTGTTAAAGTAATTGGATTGAAACAATAATGATTTATTCAAATTACACATGTGCTGCTCTGCATTTAATCAATAAAACACTTACCATTAAGGAAAAAACTAATTAAAAAAATTAAAGTAACAAAAAGGTTTTATAATTAGATGTCAAAGGTATTAAAATACTTTACTGTATTGATAAGGTGGAAGTGCTGGTATGTTTACTGATGTGAGTGCAAGGTGCAAAGGAAGTAATGTAGTTATGCGTACTTAGTGTTTTGATGTGGAGTTTTTTATTTCTGATTCGTTTTTTTTTTGTTTTTTTTTTTTACAGGAAAAAAAAATGAAAATAAGTGAGGAAATGGAACATCTTCTCACAGTTTGATTCCACTAATAAATCAGAATTTTAAATATTGCTGAACACTCAACGGCTCCTAAAATGAGGCTCAGTTTTTTATTTAAAAAAAAAATCTTCTTTAAGCTTCTTAAGCTTATCTTCTTATTTATTCATTTTTATGTACCACAATGATTAACGTGCAGGTTAAGCAACTGTATTATCCTTTCACTTTTATTACTTGCGTCTCTCGAGGGAATTTTTATTTTATTTTTTGTTTTCTAGGCTAAAATATGATTTCCTGTGGAGCCGAGTTTAAAAGTCAGTGATTTCATTCAAATTCATCTTGACCTACAGGCTACAGAACCCATTTATAAAACACATGGATTAAATTTTACTTTTAAATCAATGTATCGTATTTTCCGGAGTGTAAGCCGCTCTCTAAAGAGAATAGTCCAACATTTATGAACAAATTCAACAAACCCTACGTAACGTTGCATTTGACACTGAACGCGATTCATGTGTCAAATTCAAGTCCGTTGCCTCTTTTGACGTGCGACAAACTTAATGCTCAATGTTTGTCCAACAATGTGTTCATAAACTAGATGTTCCCACTGCGTGTGGAGAAGCTGTTTTTTAGTCTCATCGCTACATAGCTGAGGCTTTGACTGTATATCTCGTTTAAAATACATGGAAGTTATGAATAACGTTGAGAGGTTGCTTTTTTTATTTTAAAGAGCTCCACAAAAGCATCTATAATCACATCTCATGTCACATCATGTCTGGGTTCAGGGGAGCATTTTTTTTTTTCTTTTTCTTCTGGTGATTGTTACTTTCTAGCCTGCAGGAGCTGAATGACTGACTGTTTTAGCTGCTCTTCTGTCTGTTTGTAACCCAGTTTGATGGCTTGCTGTCCCGCATTTGTCCAAGGAGAGAAAAGGAGCCCCGCGTCTAAAGTAATGAACACCTGTTTGAGCTGAAATTCATGAAAGAAAGGACACAATTGGAAGATATAAAGCATTGCTCTTCTTAGATGAAGATTTTTTGCTGATCACCACTTGCGCAGTGGAGAAATTGAGTGTTGATGTAAGACTGGGGATGGTGTGGGCAGAGCAGACTCTTCCTGGAGGGGGCGGTTCACATCGTGCTGACGTCAGCACGATACCACCTGCTCGTTTTCGTGGGTATGGGAGGGGCTGCTGCAGATATCCGCAGAGGATTGCTCTTAATGAATGAGGAATGAACAGTACAATGCACTTAAAACCTCTAAAAGTAGAATTTTCATGATATGGATCCTTTAAGTCCAATTGATTCTTAACTATTAATTTTTTTAAGAAAGGATTTCCTGAAAATTTAGTATTGATAATGTAATAATTAATTGCCTACTTCAGTGAGATTTGGAAATTAATATGAAATTATTTTTTATTGTTCTTTAGACCCCTTCTTTGGCTTAGTCTTAATACTGAGAATAATCCTTACAGTCATTTTGAAACGCATTTTATTGTATCAATTACAACTCTCTGGGGTACTTTATTTAGGGTAAATGGGGAAAAAAGAAGCAAATGGTGGTTTATAAAATAGTAATTGTCATATTTTTTAATTATTTGCAGTTTAACCCCACTATTTGATTTGAAATCAAATTAAAGATAATTCAATAGCTTTGCATGAGAGCTTGAGGTCCTGCCATTTCCTCAGGGATTTAAGGTCAGACAAAAGCGTGATGTCTGTTCACAAACCTCCGGATTAGCACCTAGAGATCCTGGGTTTCAGATCGATTTCTCTTGTTGCTCTGTCAGGCGATGCCATTTGGTTTCGAGACCAAATACTAATAAATAAAATACCAAATGAAAGGCCAGCCGTGCAGAAAGATAATGTGATCCCATCAGGACAAGCCAAGTCATGTCAGCTCTCAAGAGCTGCGCTGCTAAATAGACAGAAACAGGAAATGACTTTTCTCTGTAAACCAGCCCGTTTATGTTTAACACTTGGCTATCATGTTGGCAATATCACTGTTGTTGGTTAAAAAAAAAAAAAAAAAAAAGATACAATATTGACTAGATTACCTGCAATGTTGCCGTTCTCTAGTTTCACCCACCATTATCCAGAGGAAAGGAGGGCGGGGGAAAGGGGATTGAGGGAAAGGACAAAACAATGTTCCCTCTGAGGAGCAAGGTCAGGTCTCTCAGGTGTTTCCAGGTAGCCATTACAGGCCATGGGAACCAACCTCAGTGCTCTGTCAACAGTAAGCCACACATGCCAATACTGTCCACGTGCACCCCTACATCTGGGACAATGATGGTCTCTGTCAGAAAATTAAATACTGCTTTTATAGGACTTTCATTTGTTCTTCTTATGAAATGTTTTAACATTCCTCTGAGCTTTCTGTTCTTCCAGTTCAAATAATTTCCATACCAGAAACTTCACCAAAAAATACCTTGACACAATGTCATTTTCAACTAAAGGATTTTTTGATCAGAAGCAAGGTGTTCGAGCTTGGTATGCTGCTCTAGCATTTTGATGCTAGAGCCGCATTTTGAAGTTAAATTAAAACTTTTTTTTTTTTTTTCTCATCTAGAAAGAAAAAGGTTAAGGACTTGCATTGGGGTAAAAAAGGATTTAGTAGCAGCCTGACCCTAAAAAAAAACAAAAAAAAAACACGAAATGTTCATTATAGATTCCTTAACTGTGGGAGATTGGGGGGAAAATAATCCATGAAATCACATTTTATGATTTTTTTTTTTTAATTTTATTTTATTTTTTTTTTACAAAAATTTTATTTTGAGGAATTTATTTCATAATGATCCAGAGAATAAACATTTGGTCATTAATGGAAATTTATCTCAAAACTTCAATTCTCAACTGGGGTTACATCACAGAGGTCAAACATTTCCTGTAGGTCTTCACCAGGTTTGCACATACTGTAGCTGCTATCTGGTTCATTCTTCCATGCAGATCTCCTCAAGAGCTGTTATGTTTTGGGCCTGCGGCTGAGCAACACTGACTTCCAACACGCTCCATAGATTCTCTGTTGTATTGATGTCCAGAGATTGGTGAGGCCACTCCAAACCTCGTGATTTATTTTTGGTCTCCCTCTTTGTTGTAGGGTTAGGGTTATGTAAACATGTTTTACACAGCCATAGTTAAAAAATAAATAAATGACATGACAACAAATATACAGCCACTCCTTTGTTGGCTGCGCGACATGTTTGGGATTGTTGACATCCTGGATGATTTCATTAAACGTCATTTTCATTTATTGATTTGTAAAGCACCTTACACCAGCAGTCAATGAGGCCCAAAGTGCTGTACACAGGGAAAACAAACACAGAGCACCGTGCAATAGAAAAACATAAAAACAATAAAAAGCATAAAGCCAAGTAAAACCTTTTTTAAAACAGAAATTAAAACCAACATATAATGGAATAAAAAGGCTAGGCTGATGCTAAATGTCTGTAATGGAGGAACAATTCTTACTGGCTGGACACACCTGAACCAGGTCATCGGTCATCAGTAGGGCTTGGTTATCTGGAAATCATGCAGACACTGTGGCCCTCGAGGCCTGGAGTCACTGGATCACTGCAAGATTGGAATCCATAAAGATGCTGTGTGTTACCATGGTAACCTTCTTTGTTACTGTGGTCCCAGCTTTATTCAGATCATTCTTCCAGGTGGGAGGGACTGTTCTATAATCTTGTTCTTCTAATAATTGCTTCTTGCCAAACTGCTTGGTTACTGTAGATTGGCTCCACCCAGTTTTGTTTAGATGTACAGTCTGGGAAATGGAGGATAGAAGAGCTTCTTAAAGAAGAGGGAATAGATCTGTGAGGGAATTCTTGCTTGTTTGTTGAAGCTAAATACACATTTACTCCACCATTACCGTAATATAAATACATTCTATTAAAAAATTGTAATTTGGTTTTCTGAATTTCTTGAATATTAAGTTTCATGTAGTTGAAGTGAACCTATGATGAACATCACAGACATCTTTTTTTAGTGGGACAACTTGCTAAATCTGGGACTGACAAATAATTTTTTGTCCCGCTGTATATGAAGCTAGTTACAAAGCACCTAACCTAGACAATGTGTTAGCTGTTGGAGGTGATCATCTGATCTAAGGCACCTTGCAACAGTGCATTCACTCTGTTGTGCTGTGATTTCTCAGACTTTATCTTGACACAATAGTCAACATGGTACAATACACATCTGATAGTAACACAACAAATTTAATTGATCTAATTTCACAGATTTTTTTTCATGTCACAACAGCTCTCATCTACAATTTAAGAGTTATTTAAGTGCACAGAAAAATGGTAATAAACATGTCTGCATACTTGTATCCTCCTAAGTATGTCTGCTGTTTGGATGTGAAGATGTAGTCCACTTAACGTTTACCGTGGTTCCAAAGTGTATGAGAGATGAAAAGGGTAAGAAGTCTGTGTGCCTGTGAAGTCATTAAACGATTGCTTAATAATGAGCAAAGTGGATAAGGGAATACTTTTGTGCAGAGGTCAGTTTTCATTTTGACTCGCTGAAAGTTAGTTGACAAAAGGTTAGCTCAAAACTTTTCTTGGTCCCTGAAGAGGATTTTGAAAAGTTTAAGCTGCTCTCTAAAGTCCAGTCAGATTTACTGAGGGTTTTTGGAAGAGCGAGTTCAGAGATTAATTAGTTCAGAAGCTGTCATTGTCAGTCCACGCACCTGTCATGTTTGGTTTTGACTGTCTCATTACAGGAATTCCTAATTGTATTTGTGTATTCACTCAACAGTGGGAGCTCCTGTGGTCTTTCATCCTCCTCTTCACCTTCTGTCTGCTCCTGGTCTGGTTCTACTTTTGGTGGGAGGCACATAATGACTACAATGAGTTTAACTGGTGAGTGTTCAGTCTCTCTTTCTCCTCCTTTGAGATCAAATGAAAAGGCGCGTGCCTGTCAGTCTCATTTCGACTGTGTACGTTCTAAACATACTCGGCTGCTTGTTGATTTGTAAATTGCAAGTTTAATCTGCTCTCTGGCCTAATCTAGGCAGAGACCACCCACCCCTTTACAGATTACGTTACATAACTCATCCAACATTTCCTGTCCTGTACTTCTCCAGCCTGACAGTTACTGGAGCACAAATACAAGCTTATGCTTTTTGCCTCATTTAATAACTCGACAACATCAACCATGATGAAATCGTTATTGAACTTTGCAAAGACGCGTGTCTGAGGTGTTTATGCAACATCTCCTTTTTTCAGATTTATATATGGTAAATATGGTAACAAAACATCAGTTTTCTTTTTATCAAATATACATTTCAATTCTCTGATTGAAAGGGTGTTTGTTTAAAATGTGTTCTGCAGATTTAAGTTTGGTGTATAAATGTAAAGGGTGCAAGTTTATTTCAGTAAAAGTCCAATCCGTTCTATCAAAGAGGGGAAATTATGGAGTGACAAAGTAACTTAAAAAATAAAACGAAACCGTCCTCACAGGTTGTTGTTTTTATTTATTGTTTTATTATCTAGACAATAGCAGTGTGTGATGGTTTTTTTTAGATTTAAAAAGTTTAAGTTATTCAAGATTTGTCGTTAGTTATGAAAAAATGTTAATATTTCTACCCCGATATGCGAAGCAGACCTTCTACCTCAAATATCTGCTGCTTTTTTAACTGTTATTTTAGACACTGACATTGTTTTTTTTTTTTTGTTGCTTTTATTGTATGACTAATGTGATTATTCAAGGATCTTTTATTGTCATTTCACTACAGGAATGAAATGAAATGAAATGTGTCTCTGGTGGCAGACCAGCTGTTTAAAATGCCTGTATGACTTATGATGTATCAATGTGATTCACTAAAAGTTTAACTTGAATTTATTTCAAATTCTTTGGGGTGTTGCACAGTTCCTTTGATTATTGCACGGAAAGAGAAAGTAGCCTTAGTGAGGCGGTTATCTGTCAAGGCTCTGCGTTTGGTTGTGTTGATGTTTATTTTATTTAAATTACATAGTTTTATTGTTTAACTTAACACACACGTTTCTGTATTTTTTCCAGCATTTAAATTAGTTTTATTGTTTAATTTAACACACACGTTTCTGTATTTTTTCCAGCATTATTTTTTCCTTCTAAATAAATCTGTTACTCTCTCTTTTCATTTTACTCTTTTGTAGTATTCTTTCTTCCCAATTATTACTGATGTTTGAATTTTAGAGGGTTTTTTTTATGCCTGTTTTTTTTTTTTGGAGAGAAATCTTTGTTTCATTTAGCTTCTAAATTGCATTTAACTGTTTATTTTTTTTAAATAGTAGGAACGTTCTGTTCTTGTTTGTTTCTTTTTTTGCTGCAGGCTTCCATCAGATAACCACAGAAATTACATCAGATCTCCTAACGTTGTATGTTCTCGTAGTATATTTGTAAAGTGTCCCCTCCCCTCTGCAGTTCAAAAGCACCAAGTAAACCCCCCAGTGGCTCTCTGCCACTGGAATCACTGATTAAGCTTCACATGTGATTAATAATACGGTCCCTTGCTGTTGCGGTGAAACGCACACACTCGTGCACTTTTCTCTACAGCTGGAGAGCTATTTATACATGCAGTGCTACACGTTTGAACATTACAGCACACAATGTATTTGTGTGTGGGGGTTGTGGCAAATTAGAATAGCTCTTAAATCCAGGCTGATGTTATTTTTTTTTTATGCTTCTATAACTCTTATTTCCATACGGACACCTTCACTACGATGGAAGTCTGGGCCATATGCACATTAATACCACACCTGTTTTAGGTCTTCATGAATATGTTCAGGACACTCGTCCTCTGTATTCCCCTCAATAACTAGTACAGCTGACATGACAAACTGAGCTGATCCTTCAGGTCCAATCAAAAGATGACTGGAGTCTGTCTTTAAAGGTGTAAACGCATATGGAGAAGTGTATTAACAGTAATGTGGCTCAATAATCAAGAGCCATGATCCTATGGGACGATTCTATATGACAGCGAGGTTTCCTACTGGAAAACATTCAGTGACAAACAAGTAAATGGCGCTTTCAGTTTGTACCACAAACATGACTTAACCCCTTGACTCTGATTGACACATGCTCATCAAACCGCCTCAATTAGCAATCTGTACTTAATGAAGCTTCTACTTGAAAGCAAAAACATATGGCGAAAATTATAAAATAGGTGGGAAAGCAATTTCAGAGCTGTATATGATGATAATCAAGAGAACAAACAAAAGAAGAATTGGCTTTGGTGTAATTTAACACTTCCATGCAAACAAAGATCCAAACCTTTTATTTGCATTGCAGAAGTTGGCTTAACTGATTTTAACTTTGTCACATTTGACACCATTCAGAAAACTGCTTATTGAACAAGTTTGGGGTAGTTTGACTCATTTGAATAAAAAGGGTCATATCAGAGCTGGAGTAAACCTGTTGATCTCTTTCTTCAGGCTTTTATACAACCGCTCTGGGGAGTGGAGCGACGGCACTGTTCCCATCCTGGCCACCACTGCTGCAGGCGTCATCTATGTTGCATTTTTAATGGTCAGTCTCACAGCACTCACATTATGGTCATGAAAACTCCTTAGGAACATGAATGTTGGGTAGTCTTGTTCCTGAATGGGGTGTTGTGTTTTGTATTCTTTGCAGATTTTAGCACTTTGCCACATAGCACTTGGTCAGCAGCTGAATTTGCACTGGCTCCACAAGGTAACGCTCCACTTACAGGACTCAGGAAGAGCTGTCTCTTTGATAAAGATTTAAATAATTTTCAGGAGAATAACCCCTTTTACTTAGCAGAAGAATAACCGGTGTGGATAATGGGAACTTTTTTTTTACAGTGTGTGGCCTTTTTCTTTCTTATTAAAAGTATGTACTTAAAGTTAATCATTTTTTCCTCTCTTGGTATGCAGATAGGAGTGGTTGCTGCTCTGCTCACCACCGTTGTCGGGGTGATTTCTGTCAACCAAACATGGGAGCAAGAGTGGGAAATTGTTCCCATCTCCCTGCAGGTCAGAACCTTAGAAAGTATCCAAAACTGTCTTTGATGCGTTAACTTTACAGCTGCTTTATGTAAATATTGTTTTTGTGTACAAGGTGTAGGGCTGGATGATATGGATTTTTTAATATCACGATATAGTCCCCCCCCCATATCGGGCGATGACGATGTATATCACGATATAAACCAAATAACTATATTTGTCAAATTTGAATGCTTTGGGGGTCAAAAAAGTGTAATCATTAGCAGGTTGCAGCCTGGTCAGTGATAATACTGTTCAATTTTAAAACGTTCCATCACCACAACAAGGTGATACATGGAACAGCTCGTTAGCATTATCATCTTGCTATGCTGTATCGTGGTCACCAAATCTAAACTTTTTATTGACCTTTTTTTGCTGCTCTGAGTTGCTATAGACTCATTCTTCTATTGAAAAAAAGTTCTGCTATATCTATCGTTTTATCGCCCAGCCCTAACTAGGTGGGTGCAATCTGTATTTTTTGCACATATTAAGCCAGTACCTACTTTATTTATTTATTTATTTATAGAAAATTCTTACTCAAAGATTATATCAAAATAACTTTTGTTGTAATTTGTTGTTGACTTCTAAGTGTTTTACAATTTAATGACAACCCTCATGACTTGTCCACAATATTTAAGTTTGTTAATACTGAGACTGTTATGGTTGAATAATTATAGAGCTATCATCTCTGAAATGTGAGGGAAGTTGAATAGCCTTCTGCCATCTGTTTGTTTTTCACTCACTTCCCATGTTTCCTTTTATCTGTCCCGTCTATCTTCCTTCCAGGCTACAGGTCCGTTTTTGCACATAGGCGCTCTCGCTGCAGTCACTGCTCTCTCGTGGATCGTGGCAGGACAAGTGGCTCGAGCCGAAAAACCAGGTACAGTGGTTTCTGCCACACGAACAAGCTTTTTGTTTACGTCAAGTAACAGTCCACCACAGGACATGTACACACCACGAATAAACTGTGAATGATTAACAGGCTGTAGATGGAGGTCAAGATTTCCACCCTGGATGTCAGAGATAACAAACATTCCTCTAGCCTAGTGTAATGTTGTACTCAATCTTTCTTTCAGTTAAGGACTTTTTGAGCTCTGAGAGTGTAGATTTTCACAAAACAAACAAACAAACACTTGTATATTTAAACAAAATCATCTTTGCCTTTATGTAGGAGTAGCTCTGAGAAAGTAGCGTTCTTTAAGTGTAAGCTTTTAGTTAGACAACAGAGTTTTGTCTTTTTCACAACTAACAATAAGTTACAATTAGGAGGAAGAACGACCATTTATTCTCAAATGATTTGGGATAAATCTGATAATGTGGAAAAAATATAATGTTGACACTGCTGTAATGCAGCACTGCTTGTGAAAACCAGACATAAGAGCAAGTGTGTGGGTGAATTAGAGAGTGTGTGGATGGATGATGTCTTCCTAACCCCACCCGGGAGCTGACCTTTAGGGGGGAAAACGGAACATTCCGTGTGTGGTTTGGGTGTAGGTGTGTGCATGTGTTGGTGTCCACACTCGGAGGCAGTAACCTTCATTTACTCAGGGGTGAATCAAGGGTGCTCTCGGTCTCTGACAGCAGCGGCAGTGGTTCCACCTGTCTCCTCCCAGAGGCAGCTGAACACAGCCATGTTTGTGGAAAGGTGTTGTGTGTCTGCATTGTTAATAGAAAGAGAAAAATGTACACGAAGAAATCGGGGGGGTATGTTTTTTTCTTTGTTCTAAATGAACATTAAATTTGTACTTCCAAATGGGCATGTATATTGGATTCACAGAAGAAATGGGCATGCTTTTTTACACTTTAGTTGGATAATTGGAGTTGGAACAGCGTAATTCTCCACAATCCAAGCTCCCGCTATAAAACTGTCTGCTGCTGTACTCTGATTATCACTACACTGCTCACAAATATGATTCTGTAGAGCAATTACTGCAGCATCCTGCAACAAGCTGCAAAATTAGCTCAGTTTATCCAATTCTTTCTTTTTCTTATCACTTCTTTAATTTAGGTATGTTTTAATAAAAAAAACCCTGGTTATTAATGCTGTTTAAATTAATTAAATAGACCTGTTAGGACTGGTATTGTATGGTGGCCCTGAAGTCCATATCACATCAACACATTTATTTTTAAAATTTAGTGTTTGTTTTTTTTTGTTTTTTTTTAATCATTTGCTTTTTTATAATTTTTTTTGTTATGAATTTTTGCGTTTATTGATTGTTGATGTGATTTGTGCTTCAGGGCCACCGTACCATTGATCCATTTCATTGCTTTCTACAGTCTGAGTGCTTCAAGCATGAAACTATCTGCACGTTTAGTACATACACAATAAGCAATGTGTCTATACATTAGCTTGGATTAAAATAGCATAAATGTCAGTCTTTGGCCAAAATGCAGTAGTTGTGAAAAAAACAAACAAAAAAATCTATCTTGTGTAGTGTTTGGAAGAAGAAGATTCCTTCAGGTGCTGCTAACCAGATGAGCCTGAAGTACCAAACATCAGCAGGTGTGAGCATGTCTGTGACTGCAGAGGATCCGTCAGTGTCTCGTTTGGGTTTTCTAAAGTAAAAACACAGAAGAAAAGATTAGGCTGTAGTTTTTATGAATATACAGTAAAAGCAACATAATAGCATGGCTAGTTGATGAAGTTTAAATATCACTCAAAAACTATTTCTTGAGAATGTGTTGCAATAGAATTAACTTTTTTCAATTTGTAAAGAGATCAAATCTATTTCTTTCTGTGTGAGGAGCACACAATGATGACTGTAGTGTCTTTCACCTTGAGCAAATGGAACCTTTGACCGAACACTTATCATAAAGATTATCAACGCTCCCTGTCCTCCAAACACACGCCAAGAAGTCGTAGATAAAAACTTTATTACTGTTGTTGCTATGTCCTCTTGCAGTGTTCCAGGTGGTGGTCATGCTGCTATACCTCAGTGTGTTACTAGGACTCTATGTGGTGCCTTTGTATATTACCTCCCCATGTATCATGGACCCTAGTACCCTGAAGCCCCGCCCTGAGGTTATCGGCCAGCGGGGAGCCCCCATGGTGAGTCATTCATTGTATGGATTTTGAAAAGCATGAAAAAGCAAAATGATCATTTTTTATAGATAGATGGCATCATTTAATATTTTTGTTTTTTAAAACCAATTGTCTTTGTATTTTTTAAATTGTGGCTCTTATATGGAGAGAAAATAGACTCAGCCTGATTTGTGCGTGTAATTTGTGCCTTGCTTTGGATTTGTGTGTAACTTTGAATTTGTGCATAATTCTAGTTTTTTTTTTTTTTTTTTTTTTTCATAATTATTGTATTTATGCACAAAATGTTTTGTATGAGTTACAAGTCAAGAATTACGCATGCATGAATCCAAAGTTAAGCACAAATCAAGAATTACACTCCCAAATCGGGGTGAGTCTTTTTTTCTCTAAATACTTTAGAGATCCGCCCAGAGTTAGCATGTTTGGTTTATTAAAGCGGTACCTTTGTACTAGCATGTAGTAAAGAACCCACTCTGATCACATTTTGATTTATTTTCAAAGCGTTCCCAGAGATCTTTTGATAATGATTATTCTGTTTCTAGTAAAAATCAAAAACTTGTCATTTTGTAGGACATAGTTTCTGTAGAGCTGAAGGAGTTCACTCGAAATTTGTGGGCGGTACTGTTGTCACAGAGTGACCTTGCCCCCTTTCCATTTCCCATTACTGAGAGCTCTCTGTTTACACTCTCCCCCGCTTGCTTACACCCCCTCACAAAAAAAACCATGAGCAATACAGCCGTACAGCTTTGATCCAGATCCCAGCTCAGACGAGGAAAACAAAGACGTTCATGGATCTATTTGTCTTCAAGTGGATGAATCAGAATGGAGCAGAGCAGAGAGCTTGTGGGGCGCCTAGCATATTTTCTACACCACAAATACAATATTTTTCAAAAAAAAATGTTTCATATGCTCCTGATTCACAACAAATTGAGTACAGAAATACTCAAATACAATGTTAAACTCAATTTTGTTTAATATAATTATGATACATGCCACAAAAATAATAATGCAAACACCAAAAACACAGCTCTCTTCGGAAAATGTAGCTAGTCATCAAAAGACCTCATTGAAAGGTGACTCGTTTGCTTTGAAGTAGATTTTCTGCTAGCAGATTTTGTATCTGCAGAAACCTATAGGTGCTTGTTACAACATTTTATTGTGAGTTATGCAACACTTCAAAGCAGTTACCCATATGACTAAGAGCACTCCCCTCCATTCTGTTGTAATCCTGCCAAAAATCGATCCTTTCAGTGGAATCCAAAATTAGGAGTGGCTCTGCGAAAAAAAGCCTTGGGAAAAACGGCCTCACATTTCAGGAATAAGTTTCCCACAACCTCTATATATTGATTATTTTGGCATTCCTATCCCACAATGCCCTGCCAGAGGCTTGAGTCACAGGCTCTCAGAGAAAGATTCTATTCTAGTACATGATGTTTTAGTATTGATCCTGGCGTTCACTTGGGTTAAAGAGAAATCCATGGCATTGGCCTTTCTCGGTTAACACATTCCTTAGTGATTAGATGTGCACCGCTTTTTATCTACATAAACCTTTACGAGTTTATTAAAATACAGTCTGTTTTTTTTCTGTTTTTACAGATTGCTCCAGAAAACACAATCTGGTCTTTCCAGCGATCTCTGCAGATGAACGTCACAGGATTGGAAACCAATGTTAAAATTAGGTACACGTGCACACACACAGGATCAATGCGGGACAATGAAACCAGAGTTATGCACTCCCTTTGGTTTCAGCAGGGATGAGCAACTCCAGGCCTCGAGGGACGCTGTGCCTGCATGATTTCCAGATATCCAAGCCCTTCTCATGACTGCTTACCTGGTTCAGGTGTGAACTTACTAGAGCAGGGTATGCTGGAAAACATGCAGGAAGGCAGCCCTCGAGGCCTGGAGTTGTCTTTTTAGTCTCTTTAGATCAGCTAAAAACTCTACTCTAATTACTGTATTATTTCAATATCATTGGTCAACAGTTGTGTTGATTCCCACAAAACCACTGCTTTTACATAAACTGTTGAATAGACCTAAGTGATGCAGCAATGGACCGGTCTCCCAGCATTCAGTAGATGGTTACTAACATAACTGGAGCTGAAAGACTGAAGCTAGAGACACTGGGAAGAGGAGGAGAAAGGGAAACTCAAATGACTGATGAGCGGTGGCTGTAAATGTCTACTCATGCATGTGCAGGGGTGGAGGATGAGAGACTGTGTGCTGCTAGGGAGTGTTGTTTATTGGTGCATGTTTGCGTTTCAGAGTTGCACGTTTGTAGCATTATGGATTTCCATTTGTTGTTAGTGAAGGATTTTATTTTAGCGTGATCTGTAAACAGGTTTACATATATCTACTGACTGTTTTGTGTGCTTGCGTGGGACAGTGTTCATGATAACGGCCCACATCTCATTTCCAGACAACACAAAACATCCCAACTGTTTCTACAGAAAGATTAGTTGATTTTCAAATGAACAAATTCTACATTTTAGGTCAATGAATGAGCCTGTTCTAAGGTCCAACTGTAAATATAATAGTTTGACCGCCAAAAATGGAAATATCTTGTTCTTATAAGGCCAAATGTGCCAAAAAAAAAAGATAGCTTACTTTGAATTATTTTCTAAGCAATTTAGTAAATAATATATTAAATCGATTTCATTTATTTATTCTTATTGTATTTTCCTTTCTTTTAAAAAACAAAGTACCGTAAACAAATCAAAGCAGGAGTTCAACCACATTCCAAAGTAATGCTGCGAACTTCCAAAATGTGTGGAAAAACCTGGAATTTCAGATTTGCTGCACAGAAACCATCAGGGTAGCTTTCCGCAAGCAACAGATCAATCACACTTCAAAGTGCAGGTTGAGGTGACACAAGTTCCACTTGTTTTGTTTTTTTCTTAAAATGTTTTCAATGTTATGTATATATTATGTTGTTTCCCTTTAAAAAATGGTTTCAAATCAGTACAGCTGGTTCTCATTTAATCCAACTTTTGGCAAAGATTTAATTCCTTGTGCCTCCAGTCAGTAAATTTTCCCCACTTTAACCATAAATCAAACAATGATCATAATGAGACTTCATGATGGCTTAACACAACAGGTAGATTTAAAAAATAAAAAACTTCAATTTTTCTGCTTCAAACTAATGGCTGATTTTGGTATTAATTTCACCACAGCTAAATCCAATAAGTTGTATAGATTTGTATCGCATTGTTGAAAACCGTGTTGAAATGTTTGTCCCTTTTCCAGCAGCAGCTGGGTGTTTGGTGCTTTATTTATTTACTTGATGTAGCCAAAACATTTCCATACAGCAGAAAAAAGTGCTGACTTTTCTTCTTCTTTTAGCTTTCGCTGCAGTTATCTAATGTTGGCAAGTCTGCAGCACCAGATGCAGGTCTAAGTGCAGCTTTGTACTGAAGGGAAATGATCCTGACATTGATTAGTGGTACATATTGACCGTATGACAGGTTTTGTCCATTTTTCATACAGCAGTGAACCTGAAACCAGACGAGAGAGTGCTGAGCTCCTGATAGTGCCGAGTCATTTCTTAAAAGAAAAAAAAGAAAGCGGATCAAATGGGCCTCAGGAGCGTCCCGCCTAAATGTAGTCATTCTTGTGTTAACGAAGGCATCCTGAAGATATTTGTCTTTCAAATGTTTAGCCCTGTTTGTGGTTGAACATTTGAATAGCAAATCAAACAAACAGGTTTTCCTGCAGCTGCATGCAGGATGTGTGAACTCAAAGGCTACATTTTAAAAGAATCTAATGGCTGCACTTTGTTTCACTTAAAATCCATAATTTCAGCCTTTTTATCCCTTTTTCCATTTTTACTTTTTAAGAAAAAAAAAACAATTTCCTCTTTTTGAGAGTAAACAGCTCATCTGCCCACATGGATTACATGGAATCCTTCTTGAACAAAGACATATGCTCAACAGTAGTGTTGTGATTACTGTAACTCCTCTGCCTAATTCATTTGTGCGCTGCTCTTTCCCTATCAATCACTAGCGCTGATGGCGTGCCTTTCCTAATGCACGATTTTGACCTCCGGAGGACCACAGACGTGGAAAAGGTTTTTCCAGAGAGACGAACACTCAACGCATCATCTTTCAACTGGACCGATCTCCAGCAGCTCAATGCTGGGGAGTGGTTCCTCAAGGTACTCCCCATTTAAATTAAATGGCTCCAGCTTTTATTTTCCATTTTTGTCATGACTCATTAATGATTGAAGACTCACTACGATGAGCTGAAATGCACCTCAAAACCATACGACGGGACATTACTGACTTTGCCTAATGTTTTAATGTAGCAGCGGCGAAGATTTACGCTAGCGAGACAAAGAGCTGTCATAATCAGACGACGGGATTAGCGGCGGGGCTGCTCAGCTCCAAAAGCCACACCCCCTCAGAGGAGATTTTGGAAACGGAGGCTTCAGATTAACATGAAAAATGTATTTTTAAGACATTTAGATTGTGGGATTTTGATTAAAAACGTTATAACTTTAATTGGAATGTCTTTTTTAGATTAAAAAAATTGTCATAGAGGGACTTTAAAGACAAAATCATGTTTTTTGTCACATCTTCTTGTGGAAATTTTACTGATGACAAAAGACATGTATAAAGAAAATGAAGCTTAAATTTGCATTTCTGAGTTTGTCTTAATTTGAATCAGAAGCAGACAAAAAAATCCCATTTGAAAAAGTATTTGAAAATACACTGATCGGACCACAAGCTGCCTGCTCCGAGCTCTCAGCAACAGCGAGGTGAAGGGATGGCGAGGTTGCTTCCCAGCAGTGGCCCCGCCCACAACTTAGGGGCAAATTTTTTATGAACTCTGCAGACACTGTCCTAGAAAATGACCTATAAACTATAATCATCATGAAAAGACTACTGGGAATGCTTTTACAATAGATCAAAATATAATCAAAGTGGGTCTTAAATTTTCAAGTTTATTAAAAAAAAAAGAAAAAATTGTATTTATTAATGTTTTTTAAAACGATTTTTATTGCAATAGTTTCACTTTTACATAAAATGTTGCAAAACAATTAAATACTGAGAATTATTTAATTATAAACTCTTTAAAAAAATCAATGTAATGTACTAAAAATGCTGATGAGTCATTTATGTTGTTTACTTTTCCTTTGAAGTTTTGTTTGTTGACTTTGGCAGTACCTGAAATCCCTGCATGTTTTAACAAAAATGTTTTGTTCTGACTCATTCATGGCAAGCTCAAAACAACCAGTAATTAAGTTAAAAAACAACCGTGACCCGTTTTCCCCACCGCCTGGTTTCAGGACGACCCCTTCTGGACGGTTCCCAGCCTGTCCCCGTCTGAGAGGAGGAGGATCGCCAACCAGAGTGTTTGCAGCCTGGAGGAACTCCTAAAGCTGGCCTCCATTACCAACAGCTCTGTGGTTTTCCGACTGCAGAGGCCTCCTCCGGATCACCCCCATCACCACAGCTGGATCAATGATACACTGACAGTGGTGCAGCAGTCTGGGATACCTCAACGCCTGGTAAATGGGACAAAATAAGGAAAACCCTCTCTATTATCTTTACATATTAATCACAGCTGGGTGTTTATGTTATTTAGGCACAAAATGTTGTAAATATGCTAGAAGGTGCTTGTTTGTTTTTGCTGTGAGCAGGTGATGTGGACTACTGATGAGCAAAGGGCTGAAGTGAGGCGGCAAGCGCCCGGCCTGATCCAGACATCACTGGTGAAATGCAGTCTTCAAAGTCTGCAGCAGTCTGACGTCAGCAGGATGCTGCTGAGATACAACCAAGTCAGCACAAATGAAGTCAGGTGTGGCCTCATTACAATGTCATGAAGCATCAGCCGTGCATGTGAGCGTATGCAGCTGAGCTGTCAACAACAATACCGGGTTTTAATTCGAACTCTTGTATGTCTACACCTGGCATCCACAGCTCCTGGTTGGTTTGAGAACAAATGTTGGTGTTTTTTTTTAGCTTTCTGTGACTGCAGACCGTAGAGTTTCTTCTTAGTTGTGTTTATGTTTCCATTTGTTGTTTAGTTCTTGTCACACAGTCATTAGGATGTATTCACTCTAGCAGGTTTGCTCTTTTTTGTGTTGTGAAAGCAACCTTACTGGTATTGGAAAATTTGAAGCTGTGGAAGTCACAACATTTCTCTTTTACTATGTCACCAACTTTGAAACTTAGTGCAATTTCTGTTGCTGTGAGGTCATGTGTAGCGCGTAATAGGGGTCATCTGTGAGGGCAGTTTCCCAACCAGCAAAGCATCAGACTCTGCTGTAAAGAAAATACAACTCAAACATCAAAATCTTTCAAATTACTTTCCAGGTTTGTAGAAATAATAGATTGGTACAGTTTAGGTGTAAATTCATTCTTGTTGGTATTTTTTTAATTTTAAATATTGTATGAAAAAAAATTGGGTACCAAGTTTGACCAAAATTATGTTTAAACAGTTTTATTCCCCATGAATCATTAATAAGAGCATATTTCTTGAAAATTGGACAATGATTATTCTGTGATCTTTCCTGTCTACAGTAACTGTAATGTCCTCAAAGGGATTTTCTTCTTTAACTTTATGTAACTTACAAAACCTACCGCAACAGTCAAATGACTTTTGTGTTATGTTTGAATTAAAGTTAGTTCAAGTAATAAATTCTAAGTATGATTTACATTTGGATTTTATTCAGCATTTTCAGGGCTCCTAATTCAAAATAAAACAGTATGATGGATGCATGAGAGGTGGCGTGAGGTTGAGTGTCATGCCTACAAAGCCACAGGTTAAGATTTCTTCCACACCAAGATTAGACATTTTTTAAAAGATCACATCTAATCTCAGTCTGTAAGCGTGTGTATTTACGTCTGCATCTGCAGTCTAAGGTTTGAACCATCGCCCCACAGCTGCTGGGTCTTATTAGCGGCTTCAAAACCACGCTCTTTCATCATTTCTGTGCCTCTTTGCATCGTTAGCGGCTCCAAAAGGCTTCATTAAAAGACTTCAGATCTAGTTGTTGATGCAGTTGGAAAATGTTGTAGCAGAAATTGTGAACATTTTAGTTTTTGAATAGAAAACTTTAAAGTTAACCGTCTCTTCGATTTGTTTAAAACTGATTAACATCGTTGTAGTTGATTGGGAACTGAGTTCAACAAGCTTAGTTATGAGAATGTCCTTGTGGATGCAGGCTGATGGGTTTTTTTTGTTTTGTTTTGTTTACAGGAACTTCTCCCAGTCTCACATTGACCTCACCCTCTACACCGTCAATGATCCATGGCTGTACTCGGTGCTCTGGTGCAGCGGAGTGTCCGCAGTCTCCTCTGAGGCCCCGCAGGTCCTCAAAAAGGTGCCTTACCCAAGCTGGCTCATGGTGAGGACGACCGCTAACCAATTCTGATTTTATTTCTGACTGAATATATCTGGAATATTTCTATAAAGTACTACAAAAATACAAGACCCATTAATCTCAGACACACCAGCATAATGTTACTACCTGCATGAAGTTGCAGTACAGTAAGGAGAACACCAGAACAGTATTGTTTTGTTTAATGTTCATGAATACATTACACGTTTATTGGATCTTCAAAAAGTCCAGAGATGTGTTTATGTTGTAGAAGATTTGGCAGAGCTTCTTTTAAGTCATATCTCACTATCCAAAAGCATTTTTATTTTCATTGTGTTTCATAAATAATTCCCATTGATTTAAAGTTCCACTCAGCTGAAAATCATGTTTTCGGTCTTTCTAACATGTTCTGGCGACCTTTTTCTGATGATGGAGGACTTATAAAAAGAAAATTGAGCTTAAAACGGCATTTGAGTATTTCTTTATTCAAATCATTGTGAATCAAGAGCAGATAAAAAAAGCTGTTGGAGAAAGCTTGTCGGTGTGATGTAGGTTCAGTGTGATGTAGGTGCTACAGTCAGCAGACCTGCTCCACTCATTCTGATACATCCACCTGTAGACAAATAGATCCATGTATGTTTTTATTTTCCTCGTCTGAGCTGGAATCTGGATCAAAACTGTATAAATGGATAGCTCTGATGCTGCTCACTGTTTTAGTTTCATGCTAATATTATGTTGGGATTGTGAGGGGCTGTAAGCTAGCAGGAGAACACGTAAACAGATGGATGACGGGAAGCGGGGGCAGGCTTAATCCCCACATCTCAGAGGTGAATTTCTATTAAACTCCTCCCACTCTGCAGATACTATGTCCAATAAACGACACAGGTTTTTAAGAATGTTGGCTAAAAACTGCACAATCATACTGAAAAGAGCACTGGGAACACTTTGAAAATAGCTCCAAGCATGATTGGAGTGGGACTTTGATCACATTTTCTCTGACAACGTCAAGCATTTCTGCTTAGCAACAGATGATGACATTATATTCCTAATATGTGAATTTAAACAAATGTATTCAAATATATTTATTTGTTCTTTTAGTCCCTCTGTTCAATGTTGTACTATTTTCTGAAAAGCTGCATTTTGTGAGCATGATTCTACAAAGATGACGCCTCAGCTCTGTCCCTCCTGGTGCATTTACTTCCCCTCAGAGGAGAGCGTCTGCTGTTTCTCCTCATCTCTGTTCTTAGCCGGAGACTCTGCTGGCTCTGCCTTCATAGACTCCGGATGGCAGCCTGGTGTCCCCATCTGTCCCTCCATACGCGACCTCTGCATGACAACTCCACTCCTGGTCTCCCCGCCGCACAGTTCAAAGTTCAGACTGTCATGTTCTCTCCGTGTCATGACTTTAGATCTGATCCTCCATGTCAAGCACATTAGGAGGCAGAATAGTGCCATCAAAATTAATGTGGTTCTGGTTTTCGTCTGGGCCGTTTGGATGTCGAGGTGTACAGCTCCGCCCGGTGGAGAATTCTATCTTCACGTGTTCTGACTTGCATGTTTTGTATTTTCAGAGACCAAATGAATACTGCCTGATGTGGGTGTCTGCAGACCTCATCTCCTTCGCCGTTATTGTAGGAATATTTGTTCTCCAGAAGTAAGTGCAAATCCTTCATGGTAAAAATGATCTCGGTTTAGCGAAAGCTCATGGGTATGGTGGCCTGTCACAAAATGACGTTTTTATGAATTTACTGTTGCATGCTGCGGTGCAACAAAGTATTTTTGTGTAAATACTGACGTGAAACCAGACAGTGCCTGATGCAGATCTCCATCGTCTTTAGAAATCTGCTGGTTACTTTTTAGCTTGTAATGGGAACTGTGAAAACCCCACTACTGCTTTCATCACTAAATCTGATGAAACACTTTTGTCCACCAGCATCGTGACAAACGGCTGACGTGTTCTTTTCCGGTGACCCACAAAGCAAATATTTGAACGATTACATCAACTAGAGTACATTTTGTATCACTGCTATTTTAGATTTTTTTTGTACTTTCTCCTCTTCTTGTCACAAACTTGTGAAGACTTGTGTGCCTTCCTAGTGCAGGGGTCTGCAACCTGCAGCTCTGGAGCCACATGGGGCAAGAAAAATAAAATGTTTGTAAATTTAAAAAGTAACATACTTTTCAGTCAGATAAGTCGAGCTTTATTAAACTCATTCACAAGCAATTGAAGAACCGCACGCATCTCTCCTGTAATAATCCATCAAGCGGTGTGTCTGTTTTCTAAGTTTACCAAAGTTCTACTCAAACATTTGGACACATTTTAGAGTGCCGTGCACCACAGGAAATCAATTGGAGGTCAGTGAGCACAGCCAGAATTAAAGATCATCAGATCATTTTTGAAAATAAATTAAGCTTTTTAAGTCGGCCAAATGGTCCTGAAAGTCTGGAAAGGGTCATTTATAATAATTAATTAAATTTTAGCAAGTTAAATTTAAGAATTTCTGGGTGACAGTATAATAATCTTTTTATAATTTTCCTTTTAAATATCACTGCTGACATTATACTCTCCACTATCACATTTTCTCCATTGAGATTACCCTGCATAGGACAAGGTGTCTTTTATTTTGAAAAGTAGTCATGTGAACCTCTGTTAAGTTATAAACTACTTAATATTTAGAAAAAAAATCTATTTTCTCTTTGTTTTTGTTGTATTTATGACAACAAATAAATAAATAATCATAATAGTAAGTGATACAAATCAGTTCATGGCTCCTACTGGGTTGTTGTTGGTTAGAAATGGACCTGAATGGCTCTTTAAGTGTTGAAGGTGTCCGACCCCTGTCCTAGTTGAACCCTTTGCATTTTCTCAGTGTTTCCGTTTGGTGACCCAACAGACAGACGGCCGTTCTCCCGTCTCCTCTGGGATGGAGGGATTTGTGTGTCCTCTTCTTTTGAAACTGTCCGGTCAAATCTCGCTCCGCTCGGCCCGACTCCTCAGCTTCTGCTGGCTTCCAGACTGACCTTTTTGTTTTTCTTTCTCCCTCCTTCTTTTCTATCTTTCCACCCTCTCCGTCGTTCTCCTCTCTCCTCTGCCCGGCGTGCATGCTCTTCTCCTCCTCTGCTGCATTCTGGCATCTTCTCTCAGCTATCACATAATCAGGTAACGGCTCCCCTCTGCTCACCCCAAACTGCTCTCATCACCTCGACCCTCAGTCTGATGCGTTTTTGTTCTCTCCCTTTTTTCTCTCCAGTCAACGATATAATTCATATTCTATTCTTTTCTGTAATATTCAAGACATCTATTTTATTTTCCTCGTCATAGTGGTGTTGCTGTGCTGCTCCTCATATTTTCTTTCTTCTTTTTTATCACTTTTTACAGAAAATAAATTGAATACATAAAACAAAGTAGCACAGAAGGACTTGAAGAGGTTTCAAATTAATCATCTGTATCATTGAGGGGAATGACTAAATGAACTCTGCACTCACGAGGGAAGTCGCCATAGGATTAGTTTCATTGAAGCAGACTCATTAAATACTTTCCGATTCTGCTACTAACAGCCTCAGTGCATTAGTTACTACTGGCTCTAAAGCGGTAGGCTGTTCATTTCATTAAGGCGGGAAACAAAATCAGCTCAACTCTGGCTGTAGGGACTTTCAGCAGCTCAACTGAGCTGCCCTCAGAGTCACGGAACAAAGTGTTCAGTTCTGCTAATTAACTTAGAAATGTCTTTATTGATTTATAGGAAGTCTCTGTGTCTAATTAGTTTTCAGGTGCCAAATTATGAAGCAGTTTAGGTAATGAAAGTCTCTTTTGACTTCTGACAATTTGAAGAGCATTCATGAGAAAACGACATTCATTGGAATGTCTCAATTTGTATTAATGGTGTATTTATCACATTACAAAACTATAACTGTATATAGAGAACTGGACTGAGTGACTGCTGTTACTCAGTCTTTGTTTGTCATAATCACCATTCTTGCACTGATACATTTTTTCAACATGTTCTTGTTAATCCTAATTTTTCCTTAATGCCAGTTATTCAAGTTATAAACGGCCAATCAGATGCCTCAATAAAAGTAGGTGGTCGCTTCTGGCCTCTATGTCAAACATTGAAAAAGTTCAGTTCAAATGTTCTCCCCAGACCTCTTTCAGGTGTTAGAGGTCTGGACTTCAAACAAGCTCACTCCTGATTGACAAGAGTGGTTACCATAGAAACGTTGACTCAGACTGATCACTGCTGATCGTATAAAAATGGCGACTGAATTGGCTTCATTTGGTTGGAGCCAGAAGTTGGCGATTTCTCTAGATGAATGTAGTTCTCATATACAGTCAGTGGATCTTATCCAGACATAATTCTCTAATCATAGGCAAAAGCTGTATTTTACCCATCATAAGTATGTTTCATGTTTACATGTTCATGTTGACTTGTGAAGTTGAAAAATTAACACATGCTGTTGAAAAAAGGTACATGTTCACTAAAGAAAATGTAAGAGTTTTTACTTTGTTATTCTGGAGAATCTCATTAGTTTCCAAAATGTGATTTTAAAAAAGTACATTTCTAAAAAACAGTTAAAAAATAGAGTTTTGCCTCAATTCAAATGAATTTTATTCTGGGAGTTGACCGTTACTTTTGAATGACAGCGAGCCATCGTCTGAGTGTATAGTCAAACCTGTAGACGCACGCTGCAGCCAGGCATGTGACCACAGGAGCCCCTTCAGCACTGATCTTCACGTCACACGTGTGTGAGCTGATTCCTCTGTGGTTCCCAGCTCTGAAATCTGACCCAGCCTGACCTCCACAGGTATCGGATGAGCGGCATGCGCAGCTACAACCCCGAGCAGATCATGCTGAGCGCCTCAGTCAGGACGGCCAGCCGAGACGTCAACGTCATGAAGGAGAAACTCATCTTCTCTGGTGAGGACCTGCATTTTGCTTGTGCCACCAGCCTCTGTTTTGGAAAAGAAAAAAAGAAAACCTTGTGTTGCTAGCATGTCGCTGCATGCCTCTGAATGTTTTCAGTTCTCCTCCTCTTCCTCTCTTTCATGACAAAGATCAACCCCAGTAACCTCCTCCCCGCCCCATCATTTGTGTGACGTGCTCCTCACCGCTCTACCATCCTCCTCGCAAGCAGTGACTCCTTCTTTCCCTCCATGCACCGAGCGCCTCCCTCATTGCCTTCAACCCTTCTACCTCCCTCGCGTTTTCCTTTCCATCCCATCATCCCCTCACCGTCCTGTCCTCCCACACAATCCTCCCCCACGGAGACGAGTAGTTTGGGCGAACATTTAATCCCCCAGTCAGTGTTTAGACAGCCTGTTGTGTGGGAGATGAAGGTGAGTTCAAGAACCGAGCGAGGGCTCGCCTTTTCATGAAAAGGACAAATTTACAAAGTCAGAGCTGCAAAGCTTTGACTTCTTTTCTGCTCATCTGTCGCCCTCTAGAGGTGGGGAGCGAAATGGGAGCTGATGAGGAGCCGTACATGGATGGCTACAACTACTACTCCAACCAGAGCATCCGTCAGTGATTCAAGGGGAAGAGCAACTTCATTCCTGCTTCAGTCTAAACTCCACCTGCTGTATGGAACTGTAAATAGTGTAAATGTCTATTTTCTTGTTTGACATTTGTAAATCACACAGGACTGCAAGCACTTGTTGATGGAATTAACTTGATCTGTGATTTCTTTCTTTTCCATCTAAAAGTGAAATTTCCTGCTTATTTTAGAGTTTAATACTTTCAGGTACATTTTAAAGGCTGTTCCGCTCACAGATGAGGAGACTGTAGCATGAAGCCAGTCGCTTTTCACTTTGCTCCTGCCTGCTGGTCTCACTTTAGTTTGTCATCAGTTCAACCACTCAAAACTAGATTCAAGGAGGAAAACTCGTGTTTACAAAGTGTTCACATGTATGATATCTGAACTGCACTTGTGGTTTTAGCATGCTGCTGTGTGAAACCAAAGCTGATCAAAATGTTTTTAAGAGTAAAGATTTTTCTGTTTTGATCAGCTGTTTTTAACTGTTTTTGTAAAGATGTTTAAATCACTTGTATATATGTTTTTCTTTTTTGTATATTGCATGCTGTGATGTTTATTGTGCCGTGTGTATGTATTATATTTGAGAAGCTCTAGCACGCCAAATGAACAATATGGTCGTTGGATACAAATCAGACGCAGCAGTCAATCTTTTCACATCGCTTTTATTTTGATGTTAGGAAACGTGAGGAATAAATGTGCAAAATAGAGCTTTAACAGAGGAATGCTGTCGGGTTCACAGTGACACTGACTGCTGTTTGATTTTTGAGTATTACTGTGCCTCCAAAGTCAATATTAAACCTTATGATCTTTTAACTTTCACTGTTTTTCTCATTTTGTTACCAGTTGTTAAGATTTCAACTCCAGCCCTCAAGAACAGAGAGATGCTACAAAAAATACAAACTTTCTCCTGAAACAGAACTGCCCCTTTATAAACCACACAGACTGTTTTAGGTGAGAATGGAGGATAACAAGCTTTCATTTAGCTGCACTAGAAGGTTCTGAACCCAGATTAGACTGTGAAATCCTTTAACACTTCAGAATTTGAAGAATCTGGACTAGTTTGTGCAGAATTGTGGAAGTCGGACTGATTTTTTATTTTTGGCTCATAATTATGTTTTTGGTGTCGTTTTCTCAGAGGACATTTATGCAGAAAATGAAGATTAAAACTGCTTTCCTGAGTATTTAAATTGTGAATTGGGAGCAGACAAAAGATACAGTTTGAAAAACCATCTGCGGACCACAAGTTCCCTGCTCCGCTCCCTTCTGATGCACGTTTTAACAAATACACCCATGAACGTCTTTGTTTTCCTCGTCTGAGTTGCATCTGGCTCAAACTGGATACTGCAGGAGTGCTCACCATTTTTTCTGCACTGCTAATGCTAGCTTGGGGTTGTGAGGAGCTGTAAGCTAGCGGGAGACAAAATAAATACAGGGATGATGGGAAATGAGTGCAGGCTTACAACTCTAACACTTTCTAATGAACTCTTGCAGAAACTGTTCTAAAAAAAATGACTTTCAGCTAAAAAAATAACAAAAAAACTGCATAATTAAATAAAATACCACTGGGAACACTGTTCCAACAGATCAAAAGGTAGATGGAGTGGATATTTTCGTACCCGTTATTTCAGTGGATGGAAAGCAGATGGCTACAGTTTAGTTTCACTCTTAACTTTTTTTCTGCTTTTCTGAAGTAGTTAAAATAAATAGAATATTCCTTTAAAACACCATTCTACTATCTGAGTGTAAACTGGTAAATCTGGGCTGCAGAGCCTCAGAGAGAAATGTAAGATGGGACATGGATGGAAGATGACCTGCCTACTAAAATGAAAGCAGGCCAGGAACAAGTTCACATTGAGTTCTATTTATATTTTGTATATACACCTTAGAACACACAAGGCACTACTAAGCATCACTTTGGTCCGTCTGTTGAACCACAAAAGAAGCTGCATTGCCTCTCGGACTCGTTTCCCTTTCAGCCATGATGCTAGAGAGTGTAAACATTAAGGCTTTTCAATTCTTCGTTTGTGGATCAAGAAAATGATCTGAACCTCAGCAGAAGACAGGACGAGGGTTAACGTTGTAGAAAACTCAGAGTGTAACTGATGCTTTCTAGTTTAGAATCTACAAGGTAATGAATAACCTGCAGATATGAAGCTGCACTGTGAGCTCCTTTGAAACAATTAGCAGCATTCAGAAAAGGCACAAACACCAGACTTTAGCAAAAACACAAACTGAGACATAAATAAAGATGAAGGTGCGGCGGCTTTCTCAAAACGCGAGCATCTGTTCCCTCAATGAGCAGCAGATCATTATCTGTGACCCCAAACATGCTCGCACGCCATCCTGTTGTGTCAAATCTGATTCGCTCAACACCAAAGCAGCTGCAAACCTTATTAGTCATTGACACAGAAATGCTGCACTCTCACAGCCCAGCAGGGGGCGCTCCTCAGACAGCTGTGCATTGGTCTCATTATTTGTGGAGGTAAAGTGCATGTTAGGAGTTTGGCACTGGTAGTATCCGAACCGTCCTAGGACTAGCTGAAGTTCGTCTTGCGCAGGTGTCTGTTGGGGATATCCACGGCGCTCACTTGCAGCGGCCAGGAGCCGCCCATGATGCCGGCCTGAATGGCCACGCCCGTCACCACAGCCAGGTCCGGGTCCACCGACGTGTTGGGCTCCTTCCCAAAGAACTCGCTGATGATCTTCCGGATCCGCGGTATCCTGGTGGAGCCTCCGACCAACACGATCTCGTCCACCTCCTCCTTCTCCAGGTGGCCCTCCGCCAACACAGTCTTCACCGGCGCCAGGATCTTCTGGAAGAGCTCCTCGTTGAGCTCCTCGAAGAGCTCGCGGGTGACCACCGTCCGGAAGAGAACCGGAGAGGTTTGGGTGTGAAGGTACAGCGGCGTGCTGATAGTAGCAGTGGGATGGAGGGTGAGGTTGAGCTTGGCGGCTTCCACCGCCTGTCGGAGGTGATGGATGTCCTCTTTGAGGGTGGGGACCACGCCGAACTCCTGACGGACTCGCTCCGTGGTGTACTGGAGAAGCTTCTGGCTGAAGTCTTGACCCCCCAGCTTGTTATTTCCTGTAAAAACACGTATTTTTTATACCTTAGCAACAACGATAGATTTTATTTCAGATTATTCCAAGAAATAATTAAAACTTCCAGAAAATGTCAAAGTTTTTGGTTTTTAAAGCCTTTCTAATGAAAGTCGTACCCGCCATTGCCCTGGTGAGGAACATGCCTCCTTGTTTGTTTAACAGTGACACGTCCAAGGTCCCGCCCCCAAGGTCGACCACCAGGACATTGAACACATCCACTTTGTGCAGGCCGTAGGCCATGGCTGCAGCTGTGGGCTCGTTGATGACACGCAGGATTTCCAACCCTGGAAGGTCAAATGAGAAAATTAAAAAAAAAAGACAAAAACATCTAAACGGGGAGCATTTGAAAGCACACTGACCTGCGAGGTTGGCGGCTCTTTCGGTGTAGTTCCTCTGCCTCTCATCAAACTCTGCAGGCACTGAGATGACGGCCTTCTGGATGGGGACCCCCAGCTGGAGCTCAGCCATCTTCTTCATCTTCAGCAGCAGCCTGGAGCCGATGAACTCTGGGGTCACGGTGAAGGAGCGGTTGGTGAAGACCACAAACTCAGCACTTCCATTGTTGTTGATGACCTGCAAGGAGAGACGGACAGAAACACCTTTAGATTTTTGATGAGGTGACACGCTGAGGTTTGGAATTTCCGAGCTCACCTTGAACGGGTACCGCGCGCTTTCCTGTTCCAGCTGCCCCGGCTCGAAGATCTTCCCAATGAACCTCTTGGCGTCGTAGAAGGTGTTCTGGGCGTTGCTGTCCGCCAGGTCCAGAGCTTCGTGTCCGGCCAGCACCTCTGTGGTGGTGAAGGACACGACGCTGGGGATGCTCTGCCTCCCCTGCTCATCCGCTATCACTTCCACCTCCCCGGTTCCCGGGTGGAAGACGCCCACAGAGCAGAACGTGGTGCCCAAATCCAGGCCGATCACTTTGGGCTTAGGAGGAGGTAAGTACTGCTGTCCGAGGTAACCAGCCAGGAACAGAGCCAGGATGACCGAACCTGAGGAGCCGAAACAGGCGCATCAGCCGGATAACTAGAATGTTTAGTATTTAAACACGGTTAAATTCAACTTACCGATCATAGACAGCTCTCCAGACATGGTTACATACGAATAACTAAATTTACTTAATGTATCAAAGTATCAGCAAAAAATATTCTTCTTTAAAAGACCACTACGTCCGGTAACTGTGTCGCGCTAATGGGAATTTTGTGGTCCGTCAACTAAACACACGTCGACTTTACGTCAGGTGCTGCGCATTCTGGGTAATGTAGTTTATGTAAATCTCACTATCGGTGTTTTCTCCGTATTGAATGTATACCTTTAACTACAAGACCCACAAAGGCACGAGCTCACACAGTTGCCCCAAAACGCGATGACGTAGTCTCGCTGATAGCCAATGGGGCTCACAAGCAAAAAAGCAGAACTGTTGTGCTGCATTCACGACACCACGGAACATTCCAAACATTCCAAATATGGGATGAAGATATTACATCATATTTGGAATTACCTTGCATGACAATACGCACAAGTTTACAATCAATAATCTCTTGATTGTAGACAAATTATTTCTTCATACATGTAAATGGAGCAATAAAAAACGAATTTCTTAGCCTTCAAATTATATTTGGTGGTCAATCACCTCAAAAATCTGAAATGAAATTAATCAGTAACAAAAATTGGAAAAACTTTATTAAAGCTTGTAAAAGCTTTAAAATCTTTGAGGAAGACAAATAATTTTGTCTTATGTACGCCCAGGACTTTTATTTTTTATTTTTATTTAGACTGCTTGTTTTCCCTCTATTCTTATTTATTTATAATTATTTTACTTGACTTTTTCCACTTTTTGAGTGTGTGTAATTTGGATTCATCGTAATTTTGCACCCACATGTGACTGTTCCTTTGTGGTTCAGGTGCCTTATGTTTGTGGCTCCATTCTAAAAATTTGTCTGCCTTGAAGCTTTGTAAATTCAAAATAAAATAAAATTAAAAAAATAACACCACGGAACATTGACTAACTTTAATGTTCATTTTCACTTTACACCAAAAACATATCAATGTTTCAGCATGCATTTAGAAGCTGTTACACTATTAACAAAAACTCTCTTTTTGTCACTTTTTATCAGCCAAACTAAAATACTAACATTGTATTTGCTTGTTTATTAGTACTGTTTTGTTAAAATCAATCAACTTGAAAACAATATGATCTTGAGTTTTGTTCAGACATTTATCTTTCTTTGATTCAAAAAGAACCAAATTCAAGTGAAAGTCACCCTTAGAAAAAAGTCGTAGACTTAAAGTTTATTTTATTATTTTTGAGTATTTCCATAGCAGGTATACAAAAGACCAGGGGTCTGCACCCTGAGACTCCAGAGCTACATATGGCTTTTTGGCTTTCTGGTTAAAAGAAATTATAATAATAATAATTTTAATAAATTAATAAAAAGTAAGTAAGTAATAAAGTGCTATCTACCACAGAAAATCAATTTGATGTCAGTAGGCACAACCCAAATAACGTAGATTTTCTATTTTTGAACAGATTTATGGATTGAAAAATACGGTAAGGGTTGCTTAATTAGCTCTGATTTAATTTTGGTTTGTTAGATTTACAAATTATTGACTGACATGCACCACAAAGGGTAAAGTACACTTTTTTAAAAAAAATCACTGCTGACATTTTAACAGCGACAACAGCTACAACGACATTTGCTGCATTGAGGTAATCACATGTGACACACTGTGTTTTATTTTGAAAGGAAGTCATGTGAGACGCTGTCTTGAATAATGTCATATTTTGAAAAAAGTTTATTTTCTTTTTAAGTTTATTTTTTACTTATGCAAAAAAACATAATTTATAACTTTTTTATTTACAGTTATAACAGCGGCGTACCATCAGGGCCTTCAAAGTCTTTAGTGAAGGCCTAAAATTATCTGAAAAGAAGTATTTACATCGTAGAAAATATATATACATACACACACACACACATATTTGTCCAAAATATATTTTAGATCATTTCAACTGCTCTGTTAGCTTCTCTCGCAGCCCTATGCCCGGCTGTGTTCCAGTCCAACTGTTTTTTCTTTACACATAAAAGTTTCCAACCAATCAGATTTTAGCCCTCACTTGTTGCTAGGTTCATGGAAGTCTGCCTTACGCTCATACAGTCAGTGATTCCATCCTCACTTCCGGTTTTGCGGCGACTTTACATAAAAGCACTGCTGATTAAACACATTTATGTTGGTTCAGCTAATCAGAATTTGAGTTAGAGTCTCTGTAGCTTCTTGAGGGCGGAAGATGATAAAAGTGCACTGCTTTACTTTTACTTGTAGTACACTTTAATTTACCACGTTTTGCTAAGGGCAAAGACAGAAAAAAGGCAATTTTAATGTTTAAATTTTATTTACAAAAGGTTTATGATATCATATGAATACAAATGTTCACAAAAATACACAGACTCACTCTTACACACACAAACATATTTAAATTCTTGATCATAAAATAATACACTCATTCTGTACAGTGAACAGGTTAGAAATCCTGATGCTTGCACTCAATAACATCCACTCTTTAGATTTGCTTAATTCATAGGACAGAAAATCAGACCACAAGAAGATGAACATGACAGGAAAAATACAAGTAATGCAGCTGTTTTTAAATAAAGGCTTAAAAGATTTTAAGAAAATATTGAATATATTTGAAACAATAAATAAATCAGATATATCTGTGAAATGATACTTAGCAACAGCTCTAAGAATGAAACTTGACAAGTTTTACTTTGATAAAACAACAAGAGGATAAGATGGCATTTAGAGAAGTCGTTTTTTGATCATCTTTTACACCTGGAAAACCCCCAAATTGGAAAAGTTTGCAGTTGGAACAAGATAAACAAGCATCTTTAAACGATTAAGGAAGGACTTTTTGTACAATTTTCTCTAAATTTGTAGCGAAATTTGCAGCCGTGAATTCCAAATGTCAACATATCCGGATAAACGAGGAGCACTTTTAGGAGCTTGGTGCATCTGGGACTTGCTCTGCGTCGTCCTTGGTTTCTGAACACTCGGATGGGATGAAGCAGCCTGAGTCTCTGGGACAGTCGCTGTCTTCTTCCTGTAGACTGTTGGAGGATCTGTTCTCCTCTGTGTCCCTGGCATCATCGCCTGCAGCCACAAACCAAACAGAACACAGTCACATGATTAAGCATCAGCAAGTTTCTGCATGATTTTTTTCTGTGTACTCCTTCTTGATTAAAAAAAAAGAGCTGAAAATAACTGCTAGTATGATTTGACAGAGGGAGTTAATAAGGCCAAACTGATGGGGTGCAGGAGGCTGTGTCTGAGTTTCCTTCCAAACCCCTAAAATGCTTAGAAAACCATGCTAGCATCATATCACTTCATCTATCCATTTTAAAAGTTAAATGTTGAATGGTCTTCCTGACACGACATTTGGACAGGCACAAGCAGGGCACTGTTTTTTTACCTTTTATTTTTTGATTTGGTGGGTTGATAAAATCGATTTGAGTTTAATAGATCAATAATTGACCCATAAAAATAGAGATCAATCTAGCACATAAAGCAAAAGCCTGCTAGCTTGATGCTAACATTTAATGGAATTTCCCATAGGACGGCTAATGCTAACGCTCGGTTGTCTTTAACATCTCTATAAACCCACAGGCTTTAATTTTCCAAACTATTTTAGGGAAATATTTAAATAATTTGCAGTCTAAATCAGTTTTTGCTCATTCTTTCTTCTTCTTCTGCTAGATTAAGATGTAATGCTATAGCGTGAGCTCCATCTAGTGGCCAAACTGAAACGCCCTCCAGGAGAAGCAGAATAATTGTTAAAGCTTCTCCGTTTGAGAATACATGTAACACTGTATACATTTAACAATTTTATTATTTCACGAATACATTTGAAAGTGTTTTAGCTATATCGAATTAATATAAATATACTCAAAACATATGGTCGATTATTAATGTATTTTTAAGCAAATTTGTCTACATTTGTAAACTGTGTGAATCCAAAATTGAATTGAATGGAATTAAGAGTTGGAAAGAATCGGAAAAAAAAAAATATGAATTGAATTGATTCTGGAAAATATCATCGATACCCAGCCCTATCTGCTTCTTAAGTCTGTCTATTTGCCCATCTGTTAGTCCATCCTTCCTTACGTTGTCTTTTTTAAATTGTTGTACAGATTTTTTTGGCTGTTTGCTTTCGTAACTTTTATCTCTTTTGTTAATTTTGGAGTTATTGGGGAATATCACATTAAGGGGGGCAGTTACGCCTGTCCATGGAGTCAATCGACATGACTGTTTATCTCTGTTTTCTCTCTGAGATTGACTTCTAACCCCTCCCTGCTTTGGCCCCACCCCCACTAAGTGACAGCTGGGACAGAATCCAGCTCCCCATGTCCTTAAACAGGATAACGTGGATGCAAAAGTGCACCGAGGGTGACAATTATCTAAATAAAAACCCTATCTTTCTGCACATGCAGAATATGTAGTAAAAAAAACCCTTTCAAGATGATTTTCCACCAAGTCTGTCTTACTGTCCGTTTATTTTTCACTAATCCTCCTAACCACTAACCTAATTGAGTGCAGCTTGATTAAATTAGTGGCGCTTGTGTGTCAGCGAGTTCGGTCATGTCAGGCTGTTGCCATCTGTTGAACTGCGCTGCCTTCCCAAGCGGTAAAAAAAAAGCGTCGATGACCTCTTGTTTAGCTCTCCCTGAGTTTCACTCAGAGAAAAAAAAACTCCAACCTTTTATCGCTCATCTGTTTCACTTTCAGAGCGGTGCAGTAATTTAAGACACCAGATTACAGGAACACCTCCTGATCTGCTTTCTATCTAACTAACAGGAAGTCGGCGGTAAGCCTCTCACAGGATGTTGTGTTGCAACCAGGTAGCAGCTTTTACTTGCTCTTCAAACGTGAATAAAAAGTGTCCTCATGCACAGTTCATTTAAAGTACATTGAAAATTGTGTGTTTTTGTCTTTTGAGTGTTTTTTTCCCCCAATCTATTGATGAAAACGCTCCATTGATATGGAGGACTGGAAGGGACAAACTAAAAAAAATATTAGTTATTCAATAAATTTGTTATTAATTGTTTCAAATGGGCATTAAATGAATACAATTGGAAATCAATAAATAAATGTTTAAATATATCTGGTATTAAAATAGGCATTAAAAAGCACCTTTGTGTCAGGTTTTTCTGATGAAACCTGACATCTCCACATGGTGGCAGACTTTCTACGCAGCAGGAAGCGTCCTGTCTAAACACAGATGATGACTAAACTCAAAGCTGCTGCTGCCTGGAAGCTCAGAGAGCATTCCTTACACTAGAAAAGATCGCACGTCATTGCTATGAACCCGCATTCTTTCTAACTCGCAGGTGAGAAAAGAAGAATCATCTACAGGAATTGATTCTCGCTCTTTATTTTCCCCCATTTGTTTTCTTTGTGGTTTCAAGCTCAAAACCACAGAAAAACTGTTGTCATACCATTAAAAAAATAATTTTACCCTGCTATATTTACAGTTCAACTTTAACTGTTGAATCAGACTGGTACATTTGCAACTTTTCTGCAACGTGGGGAATGAATAATGATGCAGCACGGATGTCCTGCTACCAAGAAGACAGAATCGAAGAGCAAGAAACTGGTAGAAAATGTGACGCATGGAAAAACAAAATTCAATGACACCTCACTTAATTTCTTGTGTAAACGTAGATATTTCAAAAAAGACATTTCTACTCTGATTGTGTTTGTGTGCTACACCTGTCTGACCACAATCTGTCCCAGTTCACACACTAATGCTTCACTTAACCACGTTCTAAAACAAAGAGGAATATTTCAGATTCCTGAAAGATCTCTGTCAAGTACTTCAACATTTGCACACATTTACCTCCCTAACTGCCACTATTCCCATTGAAAAGGTGTTTTTGGAGTGTTTCTGGTGCCATAACAAATGAATTTATCCTCGTGATATCAAAAAGTTTAATTCAATTTAGTTAATCTTAAAATCTCACGATGCACCCTTGACTGATTCTACCTAATCTGGGGATAATAGATGGCTTAATGTGATGTTTTGTCAAGATGAGCTGGTTAAAAACAGGTTTCTATGTAGTCTAACAGAAGGTTGTTGCTCGGGACTCTCCTAACCTGCTGTGTAGTGGTATTCAGCAGCGGCGAGCAGCTTGTGTCTGTGCTCGGCGTCTTTGACGTTCAGCTCGATCAGGTGCTTCTCCTGCAGGTGCAGCAGATCTTCTACCGTCTGGTAGCCGTTCAGCAGCAGGGCGGATGCGTACTCCTGAAACCACCAAACAGAATCTTTTTAATTTACGGTCGAAATCTGGCCGACATTTCACCTAAATTAGATGAGAGGATCCTCTCACCTCCAGGTTTAAGCGCTCCAGCAGCTCCAGCAGCGTTGTGGGTCGAGGTCTTCTGCACAGCTTCTGAGGTCTGATCTTAGGCGCTTCCTCCTCTTCCTCCTTCTCCTCCAAGACATCCACATAGATGAACTTGAAGTTCCCCACTTTGTTGTTCAGCATGCCCGTCCAGATCCCCATTGGAGGCTTGCTGATGATGTTGATGATGTCACCCACCTGAGAAAAGACTAAGGATTACAATTGTGTTTGGGAAAATAAAAAAGCTAAAAACTACCTGAAGCTTACCTTCAGCTTGAGAGAGTCTGTGTCATAGGGGCTGGGAACAAAATCTGTGTGGACGCGAGCTCTGCCGCAGAACTGCCCGTGGTAGGAGCCATCCTCCTCCAGCTTCAGGCTGTCCCTCTGACCAGAGCCGTTAGACTCACTGGTCACACCACCTAAATCCACAAAGCCATCAAACACTGAGTTACCTCTCCACCTTTGCACCATGCTGAGGACATCAGGCGCCGACACTCACTGGACGAGCTCTGGCCGCTGTAAAGACTCTCTAAGGAGATGCTGGTCTTTGCAGAGTTCTTCTCGCCTGTCTGACCAGCTTCGTGCTCCGCCTCCGGGTCTTTGTCTGTGTCATCCCCCTGAAGAAAAACAAAAGTGAGAGAACTTCCTTTAGAACAGGGGGCTCAAACTCCAGTGAACTTGGTGAAGGATTAAATAAGCATTTCACTTCAGATTGTTTGTTTAATGCGTTAGCCTGTATTAGCTATGATGCTAGCGGCATTTTCCCACTCTCAGACACAAGTCTCCTTCGGACCTGCAAACCCTCAGCTGCGCCGGCAACCCCGCTGTCGGGCATTGCAAAAGCAACGGCTCGAAACAACAAGGTTCTGGACCATGAGCGCCGCCTCAGGAGGCAGAACATCTGCAACCTCCTCAGAAAGTTCTGTGGAGAAACTTGCATCACTTTGACTGGTACCACTCTCCGCGTTGAAGACCCAAGCTAACCTAACTGTCAATCATAGATCCAAGCCACACCTCTACCGCTCAGTCCACCTTTACTAGCCCCGCCCCCATTATGGGCTGAGAATGGAGTCAGCCTCCAACTGTCCTGTTTGGTTACCCTTTAAATAACTTTCAATATTTTACTCTCCATAAAAATATATTTTGTCAAAATTATACAAGTTAGAAATGAGCACAAGAAAACATCGGTCCATCAATAACAACAAAATAAAATGATCTGGAGGGTTGGATGTACTTATCCGGAGGGCCGGATCCGGCCCCCGGGCCTTGACTTGACATGCTTTAGAACAGGGGTCCCCCAACTTTGTCTTGTGAGGGTCACATAACTGTTTTCTTCACTTATGGGGAGCTCGGGTCAGTTTGTAGGTTAACAAAAGAAGTGTAAAAATAGCAGGAATGGCGTCTAAACTCAAACATTTAAAGTTTCACAGAAGACCACACATAACCAAATAGGAGCACAGACTGCAGAAGTGTTCAGGGGGCCGGATCCGGAAACAGATTATGAAAAAATTCATATCTTCTGATCTGTTTAAAACAACTTCACCACAGTTTTTTTTTTATCTCAAAGCAAAGCGATTAATCTAAATCATGCCTGTGACGGTGTCAGAATGGAGGATGTGGTTTAGTAAGCTATGAGAATGATAAGAGAAAAGCAGCTTTCGGTAATTCAGCCTGATAAGTGGCGCAGAGGCGTTTTAACACCGTGTGCAGTAAGAAGCCAACTTCTCATCTAAACATGGATGTAAGACTGAATAAAAAAGAGACTCACTGTCTCCTCTGAGAAGGACTTGGCGTGCTTTTTCCCCATTTTCCTTCGCATGGTCAGTGAAATCTCCTTCATCTTCTTCCCGAGTCCGGTCGACTTGTGAGGGTCTGGACTTTCACAGTCCTCTCTGAGCTGAGGACACAACATCCCAAAAACAGGAATGTCACAAACTTTGCCACAATTTTGAAACATTTTCCTGCAATTGTTGCTAAACCACAACTGTTGTCATATCAGTTCATTTACTGATATGACCTCTGATATACTGACCACTGATGTTCCATTGTCCTCTGGTTTTGCGTGTGAGGAGTGATGCCTGAGGCCCTCGAAGCGACCGAAGCTCGTAGAGCGCTGCAACACAAAGGATGTGGTTTTTACAGGAAGACCATATCTGTAGGTATAGTCTGACCCAGATGGCATCACAGGTAAAACGCTCTCTGTCAGAGTCTTTACTCAGACAAATGATACTTAATGATGTGGCCACTTTTAATTCTGGATATTCCACCCATGCTGTCCGTTTTTTCATAAACTAAAAGTCATCATAATCCCCCAAACCCCAATGATCCCCAAACAAAGCAGAGAAATAATTATAGACATAACTAATCCCTGGAAAACCTGATTAAATATGAGCTGCAGACTGAAACACACTGAGCTAATGCAGCAGCGACGGTTTCATTTGAAGGTCTAATGAAGAACACAGAAATATGAGGAGCTTATTTTTCATTAATAAAAAAACACTCTTGAAGGTCATTTTTCTAAATTCTGAAAAAATCTGAGAAACTCAGAAATGTAAAAGTTTCTCTCAGAGATTTCTCACCCACCTTAGGTTTGCTGCTTTTCTTGTCTGACACGTTGGATGCTGTCCTCTGTAACATTTTCAGTTTTAGCTTTATTCTGGGGTCTCAGCGCTCCGTCCGCTCCCTTCTGACACTGAAGTGTTAACTAACTTGAGGGCTGTCTGTCTGTCTGACGGGCTGACTGGCCCACTTCCTTACAAAACACAGGATGTGAGGCAAGTGACTTTGTGTCTCTGCTAGCAGTATCTCATCGAGAAGGGAAAAGTACAAATGCTTGGGTAGGCATTTTTCTGCTTTTCTCATCGAAAGACACTGAAAACCACATGCAGCAGCAGCTGTTTCTCTCCTTTCAAAATACCTTAGATCAGGGGTGTCAAACTCAATCGCACAAAGGGCCAAAATCAAAAACACACCTTAGGTCGCAGGCCATACAGGATAAACATTTGTTGAACACTCTAAAACTACATTTTTAAAACTTTAAAACTGTAACTTTTTAACATAACTATGAACTAGATATATAGCATTACCTGTGATAGTGTGAATGCTGTAAGCTGAATTTGGCTGCTGAAGATGCTAGTGCTGATAGCTGAAGATGCTGAAATTGATAGCTAAAATAGGCTGAAGCTGATAGCTGAAAACTCTAAGCTTATAGCCAGCTAAAATATTATCTAAATGCCAAATGAACCTAACAAACTGAAAAAAAAACTTAGGTTAGCCAAAACAGCTAGCATGTAGCTGATAAAATAGCCTAACAGTCTAAAAACTTTTTAAAAAGCCTAAATTAGTGAGAACAGCTAGCATGTAAATATTAGCCTAACTCCAAAACAGTCTAAAAAAACTTTTAAAATAGCCTAAATTAGCTAAAACAGCTAGCATGTAGCTGAAATATTAGCTAAACTCCAAAATAGCCTAAAAAAATCTTAGTAAATACCAAAATTGTCCAAAAAGCTAGCAGAATGTCCATTTTTAAAATTTTAAAACCGTAACTTTTTAACATAAATATGAATAATATAAAGGCAGGAATATTATTCTAGAATAAATCAATTTAAACTTTCAATATTTTACCCTCAAAAAAATAATATTTTGTTAAAATTAAACAAGTTAGAAATGGGTGCAAAAAAAAGACATTAGTTCATTAATAGAAATAAAATAAAATGGTCTGGAGGGCTGGATATAATTTTCCTTGACTTTGACACATGTGCCTTAGAACTTTGTGAGGACGAGTGGGTGTCAAAAGTGGCTTCTTTATTTTCATTTCTTGTGTCGGTCTCAGAGGCTCCTGTGTCCTCATGTGTGTTACAAAGTCTGACCAGCACGTGGCTGTTTGACTCATCTGGAATGAAGAACCACAAAATGAAACAAAACTTCCCATTGCAGAACAAAAAGGAACTTGGTTATGGTAAATGATGCTGGAGTAATTATTCATTTCTTAATGTGGGGAGGCTTCTGTTGAGGAAGTGCTGACGTATGGCAGAGGAACAGAAGTGGTAACTTTGTTGTGTTGAAACACTGTCCACTTTCTAACTCAATAATTCACTGTTAAGCCATCCGGCAGTCCGCCTTCCTCCATTCAGATCCTATAACACGGGCCACACAGATTTTCTTTACTCATTCCCACGCCAATGTTTTTTAATCTCCCACAGTCAGTCACGTGGGGATTTGCTTCTGTGTTTACATTACAGCTGGTTTCATTTGGTCACTTGTACAAAAGAAGTTCAACAGAGGAAAAAAAAATCGCTGCCTAATCCCACTGTCTGCAATCAGCCACAAACTCATGTCAACCCAGATTAAGGTTTCTAATCTACGACACGAGAGACTCTTGGCTCCCTGTGGAGGCAGTTGTTCATCTTAAGGGGAAATTGAAACAATAAGGGTGTATTCAGCCTGGAAAAGTCAGTTGATCCGGACCGAGTCCACTTAATTTGGTCCGGATCGAGTCCTAAAGCGAGTCCTGAAGTCTGTATTTTGACTACCTTTAACTAGAGATTTCTATTTTGAACTACAGACTGTAAACAACACCATGTGATCAAAGACCTCTTCAGTCATTGGTCAGGAATTATTGGGGCGGGCAAAGCAACAAGAAAGAAAATCATAGAAGTCCTGCGCTTTGCAATCCTTGTCGAGGTAGTTCAGTAATTCAAACTTTTGGCAGACCAATTTTTAACTTCTGTATCAACACTTTTTACTGCTTCTTTGGTGCGTCAGAGCCATGCAACAAGACAGTTAGTGAGGAGAAGATGACTAACACCAGGTTCACACCGCATGCGGAATCTGCTTCACCTCTAGATCACACCAGACTTGTATTTTTTTGCGGCGGTCAGCAGGCACTTCTGCTAAGCTGTGGTTATTTAGAGCTTCTACAATTAATGTGACATTGTCTATCTTGACTTGTCGCCAACTGCTCTCTGCCTCTCTCTCAATGATTGTGTTTGTAGACATCCAAAACCACAACCTCTGCTGCGTAGTCGACCCTCTACATTGATCTGTGTTTTTTCAGTCATGTGACTCCTCCTGTTCGTCACAAAAACTCTGACAACTTAAGATGCTTGTATGAAACTTTTTTTTCCGAAGGAGCTGCGGGAATTTCCCAGGATGGGTTGAAGATCAATCCAGCCCATCCACTACGCACGCTCGCATTAAGAAATGGCATCAGCTGACTCAGAAGCAGCTCGAAAATATCCCGATAATCGCAGAGGATGATTATCATCCAGAAAAGGTGTTTATTGTGAATGAAACCGGATATCCTCTCGCACTTATTTGATGAAGGAGGAAGCATGCGCTTTTTAAGGCACAGAGAGAGAGTGACAGTCCTCATGTAATGTACAGTCTTTTGTTCTGGATAAAAAAGCTCTTTATGTTGAGCAATACTCCAATGTTTTTTAGTAAATGTTTACAAAGCATGATCAGAAGTATGGATCGGTAATGGACATTCTTCAGCCGCGGGGGATGGAGTGCGAGACGGAGGGGTTCTCCATATTCTGCGTATTGGCCAAGGTCTCCGTTTCCTAACCCCCGCGAATAGGGGGAACACTCTCTTTTCATCTCTACAGTCTGTTTAGATAAAAAAAAATAGGATCACATTTGTCAGTAGCTGTATTTTATTGTGAAAAATTGGTTATATTTTGAAAATGTGTCTTGGCGTAACTTCCTGCTAGGATTGACGCAAATTAGAAAAAATAGACCAGACGCCGAAACAATCGCTGCAACGCGAAGGACTGCAGCGCTTCGCGTCTGGTGTGAACTACACCATAGGTTAACAAGGCCGCGGGAAGGAAGCGGCCTCCGTTCTGCGCCGCTTTGCAGCGCTTCTGCGTGCGGTGTGAACTTGGCATAAGAACTCTGATAAGTGTTAATGACACATAGATTGTTGGGAACGCAATGTGAGAAGCAATGTGTTTCATGTTGAAAGTTATTTTAATGAGCCAGCATCCATCCGACCACATTTCAATGAGCCGCTGTCTCACCACTACTCTGTTTACATCCCATAATGCCCGGCAACGGTGGCCATTTTGATTCAGTTGTTCCACTCTGAGCAAAGAGTCTATTCAGACTGAGAAAACTCTGAGTGAACCGGAGCTCAGTCCGATTGGAAACAAACCAAGACCACCTCGAAAAATGGGTCAGAGAGCGATCCTGGTCCTGAACCAGGATCCACTTGGGTTTACTCAGACTGAAAATTTGTTCCAGTTTTGAATTCTGGTTCACTTTGATAATACTCCCTAAGATTTCTGTTCTATGTTGATATTCTTTTTAGATTGTAAAAAAAAAAAAATGATTTTCAGTTAAAAAAAACACTCCACAGTGAACTTGCTTTAGAGAAAGACCTGATATATATATATATATATATTAGAAAAAAGAGTTAAACCTGAATAAATCCAGGTCATGTGGTGGTCGGGGGTGCTAGATTTAGTAATCAGGAAGAGAACAGAACATCCCCAGGTAGAGCAAGCCGCCCACACATTTAAGCAACAATAGATTGTCACATTCTTTAGGATCCAGTGACCTAGAACTCACTGACTTTGTAATCTCCAGCCGGATCATTCTTTTCATCTTCGACTCTTTTCTGTTTTTCGTCTTAAGCTTTAACAACTGCTCTGTGTGGCACATGGCGTCTGCTGGCCGCCCTCGCCATGAGACAAGTGTCTGGGGCTTACAAAGAAAATTTCCTGCCCCTGACTTAAGATTCAAATGTGAACACAATCCTCAACACACAATTTAGACAGAAACACGACGAAGGACGCTTTCATCAGATCATGTCGTCCCCACTGACCCCTGACCTTGAAATCATCTGTTTGGTGTGGGATTAAATAAAGAACCGGAGGATTCTGACCGGGTCTTGAAGTAAACTCTGAGGCTGTTTCTGCAAACCATTAACCATTACGGTGGTAAAACCTGAACACACTTACGTTTGGTTCTGACAGATCCACTTGGGTGGCTGATCGTGGCACCTTAGGGGGTAACTGGGGTTCCCGGTCCCGCTTCAAGCTGCCGTCCTGGATGATTGCCGCCTGCTGGCTCCCTTTCCACTCTTTGCTCTGCAATGTGCTAAACTCGTGGGAGTAGGCGCGGTACTCTGTGAGCGGCCGGCGGCAGGTGTGCTGGATGGTGCTCCACGCAGGGCTGCTGTCGCCCGGGTTGCTCCAGCGCTGGTGATGGGTGGGCGTGGCTCCACCAGGTAGACTGACCATGTCGGCGTAGCGGCCTGGGGTTGTGTTTTCTTGCGAGGGAAGGGTGGAGGATTTGCCGAGGTACAGCCGCTTGTCAGGCCTGGAGGGGTATGGCACATCCAAAAACTGGGGTCCCAAAGGTGGGCTCAGCGTGCCCGATGGAGAGTGAACTGATGCAGAAGTTAGGAAAGAGAAGACAAATGTCACAAAAGGTAAAGCGATGAAGGCAGTAGTGTTCATTTATGACGTGATTTAATAAATAGTGTTTCTTTTGTGGAGCAGAAAGCAGATGTTTCCATTGAGAAACGGCTCTAAAGGTTTATTCACACATGTTTCTGTGACAGAGAACACCGAGGACCCAGATACAGGAAACTCAGTTTCTACAAAAGGCTGTAATAACCAAACACCTGAAGCAGAACACACACAGGAAACCAACAAAACATTCCAAGTATCACAGTGATGGCTACCTAAAAACCTAAATTACTAAAAGACAGCAGCACCAAATCAGGAGAACAGCAACCTGCAACACCAAAACACTCAGGGTAAGTGTCTTGTCCTCTTACGAGTCGATACGTATCTCGATACCAGGGGCGGACCTACCATTAGGCAAAAGTACACTCTGGGGCCCCAAGTTGAACCCTAAAAAAAGTGTCTAAAATAAATTTTATATCCTTTATTATTTAACGCTGTCACTGAAAAAAAAAAAAAAAAAAAAAAAAAACACCCCAAATCACTGATCATGTAAAAGTAGACCACAATGCATTATGGTTAAACAATTTTTGCAATAAAAACGTGTTTAAATGTACTTTTTTAATAAACCATCCACATTTTCATCATCGGAACACAATAGTCATCGTAAAATGTTTGTACTGATTAGATTTTTACTTTGCAAAATCGGTGACGTCATATCCACTATTAACAAAAGAAAAGTAGTGAGGATTGTGTCCGAACTTCTTTTAAAATCCAGGGCACTGTATAATTCTGCACTAAACCCAAGTTAGCAAGCAGAGAATTCAATGTTACCACATCGGGTAGTTCTTATTCTGATATTGCAGGTAAAAACTGCTTTTGGCGGGTTTGGGATCGGTTTGGTGGTTTTTAGTTCATTATTTATATGTTTTAACCAAGAACGTACGGTCAGAGGAGGCAGGTGATGCAGAAGTCATTAGATGTGTTGACCACTAATAGTAAAAAATGTCCACTAATATGTTCCATAAATTCAATTTATACATTTGATTGTATTCATTTTAGTAATTTTATCCTCAAAATAGCTGTATTTTGCATATATCCAGTTAAATTTCAGTGTTGCGATGTCTGCTGTGAGGGGCCCCTAAAATGTTGAGTCTGTCACTCCTCGATACATGGTTCACAAATCAATACATTAAAGATTCAACAAAGTTTGAGGCAATACAATACAGTCTAATTCTTTTACTAAAAAGAATACTATAGCGATATTCTTTCAAATATTGTAGATCAGGGGTGTCAAACTCGCACAGGGGGCCAAAATCCAAAACACAGGGTACATTTATTTATTGAAGTTACTAAAACTAAAATCATAAAACTTTAACATATTGATCATTAATATGATCTTAACATGCAGCATGGACCTAGTAACATCAGAACGACTGACGCATTTGTGTCTAACTTTGCACATATAGTTTCTAGGATCAGCAAATCTCAGCACAAATGAGGAGCATTTTATATTTGATCTGGTCGACGCGTAAACAGTTGTCTTATCAGAGGCTTAATCCACACCAACAGGCAGTGAGTGTCCATCTGTTATATTTCTGGTGTCAGATCTATTCTGGGATGTCACATGTAGGAATGACAGAGATGTCCTGAAAAAAAATCATTCAAAAAAAAAAAAAAAAAAGATTGAAGGAAATACTGGACCAGCAAGCTCAGTACCTGCAAAGAACCCAGAATGCATTGCAGGAGGGCTCTTTTAGAACAATGCAGCAGGAAAGAAGTGGGTGTAGAAGTAGTACAGAGAGAGTGTGAAAGGAGCTTAGGGTAATTTTACATCCTAAGCTGCATTAGAAAAAGGAGAACAGGAAATGATTCTTTTCATGACACATGAGTCATGTCAAAAAACATGGTATAAAAGTTGTAATGTAAAAAAAAAACCTGATGTAGAAGTTTTTACCTCTTGGGTTGTGACTTTTCTTTGAGACATCTTTCCCGCTCCTTCCACCTGTTTTTTTCCCCGTCTTATGGTGTCTTTTAACGGTAGCTTTGGACTCTGTTATCACTCCGTTTGTAGGGACACTCTGAAAAACATAAAATAAAGAGATGCATCCTATTAGTCATCGTGCCTTTGCGGGAATGTTGAGTCATCCTGTCCGTCCTTGACCGACCCCTAAACGATTAAAAATGAAATGTGGTACGCCAACGACAAACAAATCACATTTGTGTGTCTTTGTCTGCTTTAAATCCTGTGGAGAGACAATTATGAAATGATGTGTTAAAAAAATGAGTTAAATTTGATGAATGACATACCATCTGGTTGTTTCCATGCTCAATACTTTATTTAGAGATAAGAAAATACTTTCAATGAATTGCTATGATTAAAATGTTTGAAAAAAACATCAAGATTACAGCAGAACATTGTGTAAATGTAACACAAGGACAAATAAAATGTAAGATTCTTCTCTGCAACATGTCGACCTTGAAAAACTTGTTTGTATCTATTTTCATTAGCGCCATGTTTGAAAGGGACATGCTTTTGTGGAATGAGCAGCATAGCTGGGTATGTGGGAGGTGCTAAATCATTGACCGTAGGAGAACTAAGTGACTCCTCCCCCCCACGTTTCAAACAGGAAGTACTCCTTGCTGGTTCCAAAAAGCCAGAATCCCATAGACTTCTATTGAGAAATACATTTCTATCTCTGTCATCATTTTTGTCAGAATCACTGTTCCTGCTCTACTACCTTCCTTTTAACATGTTCTTGCTGATTCTATTTTTTCTATTATTCTAAAAATATTTCCCTAAATGAGTTTTGTGAGTTTATAAAGATGTTCATTTAGTCAGCAATGTATGTTTAGGTCAACTAAGTGTTAGCATTAGCCGTCCTATGGGAAATTCCATTAAACATTAGCATCAAGCTAGCAGGTCCTTCTGCTGTGGTTACTACAGTGCAGTCATGCTACGTAGCATTGGTTCAAATCCTGTCTTTACAGTCTGACAACACAGAGCCAGGTTTATTGGAAAGTAGAGATAGAGCGGATGAGATAGCCTTCCAGTAATCCTGGCCTCAACCTGACTGATCTCTGACAGTGTCAGGTTGAGCACAGTGGGGTTAATCACACAATCAAGTTGGGTGACTTGCGACAAATTCTGGTTGAAGACAAAGATGCCACACCACAGCAGTGTGACCAGACCTGTGACCAGAATGAGGAAGTGGCAGAGGGTTGGGATGTTTTTTAACCAATTTAACCTGAGAGTGTGATCTCAGGACATCCACAAAGTTTCTCCAGCATTAGTGTTACACTTATCATTTTTCTCCACTATAATTTAAGACACTAATCATTTTAAACACTGGAGAATGTTACTTTATGGATGCTAAAACCCAAGAAACTTGTGTTTGTAAAAGCATGCTGCTGAAAAATAAAACTTCCACTAATTAATTGGAACTGTGATGAAACTGAATTCATCAAATGCTGCAACACTGACGAGCGTTAAGCTGATGCGGTAAGTCATCTAAATATAGTTCCAGTCCTTTCTAGTTGCATAATTTATTAAACCTAACAAAGCTGTTGTCATCTGTGATATTTTTGCACCCAGGCACATGGCACCGACGTGTGTGTTTGCATCACCAGAACACGTTTCTGTTGAAGATGATTTTCTGATGGAAAGCAATGAGGTCAACGACAGGAAGACTTTTTTTCTTACCTGAGTCAAAAGTTGCTTCTCTTTCTTCTTGGTCCCTGAGTGATTGGTTCCTTTTCCTCCTTTTGTTTCTGTTCTGTGTTTTGTCCTCCGCACCTCTGCAATTATAAAATCTATTTACTGTTCGGGGATTCATAGAAATGACAAATGAGTGAAATAAGAAATCCTTAAAATATAAAAATGTGACATATTTTTACTTGTTATAAACTCACTCTGATGAATAACTGTCACCTTTGCAAAAATACTTTTTTTAAAACTGAATTTATGCCAGGAATATAGATTTTTCTTTGTTCCATCAGAATCTGGATTTTTTTTTAAATCTTTGAATTTTAATTCGGAATTTTTTTAACTTTTAAATTTTCATTCTGAATTCAATTATTTAATTTGTCCCAAAAAAAAACAACTATATGTTGCAGTTAAATTAGCTCAAATTTAATTTTAGTTAGAGTTACAGATTTTTGGCTGAGATCCAATAATGATAAATTAAACTGTGTATAGTTTTTTTTCTTTAATTCTCTTAAGACATCACTCTACCAACTATTTGCCTCTTTGGCGTGATCCTAATTTAACTGCAACATATTGTTTTTTTAGGACCATTTAAAATAATTGAATTTTGTTCAATAAAAGAAAACCTTTAAACCTTAAATTCCAGTGTGCCTTAAGTTTGATTTCTGGTTTTGCTTTCTGTGGTTCCAAAATCTGTCAAATTTTTCAACTTTGGTAAACTTTGAACTTAAATCGCTTGATAGATTGCAGGGGCATTATGGGAATTGTCGTCAGGAACCTAAACTGTTTGTTTAAATGAGTAAATAAAGTTCGACTTATCTGACTGTTTCGTTTTGCTAGATTCGGTGTTTAGTCCAAAAAAATACTTTATATTTAAAATGAAAAGCATGTTATGATTCTTCAACCAGACAGCCACAGAAGAGGGCTAAAAGAGCCACATATGGCTCCAGAGCCACAGGTTGAAACCCCGTGTTCTAGTGAGACAGAAAAAGCTAGTATCAATTTTTTTAGTTGAATTTCGAGGGGCACCAAGCTTGGTACTCTTGCAAATTTCTGGGCCATTGAAAATTAAGTGTTCTAAAAAAATTCAAAATGAAAATTCAAAGTTTTAAAAAAACAGAACAGAAAAACTTACATAAATTAAGAAAAAAAATCTGCAAAACTTGATTTTGATTTTGTCACTTGTAAATAAATAATCTGTTAATGGTGAAATACTCCAGAACAGAGATGCTGTCTGACTTTAGGTTTCTAAAAATGTGATTTTATTTCAAAACGTTAGTTTTCCCTTTTATAGAATCAAAGTCCGGCTGTTTTTCAAAGCTTTATCTGCAAACAATCAGACTCTGCAGTGAGCAAAAATAAAGAGTGGCATAGTCTCCAGATGAGCTTAACCTACTTATTTCCTTTTTACCTTCATTGTGCTTGTTGGTGACGTGAGCTAAATCTTCTTGGCTTTTGGCCGGCTGCCACACCGCAGTATTACAGACGGGGTTATCTGTGGTGGATGGGGACGAACGCAGTAGATTTAATGTGAAAAGTCAGGGTTAACAGAGGCCACAGTCAAACCAGCCTGATTTATTTGTGAGCCAGCACAGCAAAGGCCACTCGGCTACTAGTGGGGTTTCTAAATTTAAATCAAAAACACAAATATTCTTTTGAGCAGCTTAGCAAAATTGACTGGTTTAGTAAGGCATGGTACCAGGAAAAAAGATTGTGATTTAAAACTGGAATTACATCAAATTTCTTACCCAGTGTTTCATTATCTGATGCAGATTTGGAAATGTGTGTTCTGAAAGCAAAAAGAAGTCACGTTATTATTGAATGGAAAGTGGCGTGTTCTTCCTTAAAGGCTCAAACCGTTTTACACTCACAGTCCTTTTCATCCATTCACACAATGAAAAAAAGTTTGTATAACTCGATTTAGGACGTGTGTCTATATATAAAAATCAGAATTGGGCATCTTCTGGAGTAAAGGTGTTAGAGCAACTGGGAACTTGAATCCGCTTAGTTCAACTGTCCCAAAGCCCCATAATCTGCCTCCTGCTGGCCCATCAGTCTGCACAGCCATTCTTCTCAACAAAGAAAAAAAATATCTCTTACAATCATTCATTTATTTTCTGTTTAATGGATGTCATATTGGGAGAGCCATAACTCTGTCTAATATGTTGCAGGATGCATTTAAAAAATGAAACCAAAAAAAGTTCGAATGGAATTATAATTTCTAATTTGCATGCAACAAGAGAGCCAGAGATGTTTACATCCTAAATCCTTGACAAGATAATGTTGTTTTTAATATAATTTCATTGTGGGTATAAATTTGAATGACCTTAATCATCGTCCAGATTTACTTGGAGCTTAAATAGCATAAAGTGCACCCGCACAAAGACGACATGAATGCAACTTTTCTCCGAGCCTACCTTCTCTTCTTCTTGTTGGAGTTGGTTGTGTGAGGCTGGTCCTGGAGGAAGACAAAGCTCCTTAGCACGAAACTATCAGCTTTGTACAGTTTAAACTCCTATGTCAAATAAAATGTTGTTGACAGAGTTCACTTTGGGGGCATAAAGAACATTTAATTTATATTTCCAGCTTGAATGAAATATTTGAACAAGTTTGAACAAAGGAGCAGCTGTCAGGCAGATTTGTTCATCATTTCATAATCAGCTTTGTTTTCCAGGAACAATCTGCATGATGAGAGGACAAATGCAAGCGCTGACCCTCACGCAACCCTGCTTGCATGACTTTACCAATTTACTGACGGTGCAAAGGGACACTCACTGTGGAGACGCAGCGTCCGGAGCCTCTCCACTTTGTGTTGTCCTCCAGCAGAACGGCGGGGCTGCAGGAGCGGCTGCAGGAGCGGCTGGACGAGCGGCTGGGGATGGGTGGAGGTGGGCCATCGCCGGAGCTCTGCACCGCCTCATACAGGCTGTCCATGGAGCCCTCCTGATGGCAGATGGAAAGAGACAAAGGGCGTAAGAAGGGAGATCCTGTCAGAGGGAATGATGTGGGGACAGATTTGGTGATTAAAGACCACAAAAACAGCTCGACTGCACTGGGGAATGAATACACAAACAGGCGCATCAAAAAATCTGTAAAAAAAAAAGTCCAGAGTGAATTTAAAGCTTTTTAATACTTTTTTAATTTTTTTTTTAATTGTTAGCCAATAACTCATAAATAAATCTAAATAAGTAAATTGCTTCAGGTTCAATAAATACATGAATTGAACAATAGGGTGCAGAGATGCACCATGAATAGTAAATTTCACAATGAATAGTAAGTGGACCCCAGCAATCCATTGATGTTGTTACGACCCTGATGGCAGATTAAATCTGAATGTGATGACAACACACACACACACACACATACATATGCCAGTTTTCATTTTATTTAATCCACAAAATCCATGAAATGGCACATTAATCTTTCCTTCATAGTAAAAAAACGCAAAGCATGTGAGTCAGAGCCATGAGGATTTGACAGCCGCGGCTGTCATGTCGCATCAAAGCCCTTTAAATTTGCTTCTCAGCGATAGAAAGGATTCCTCAGAGAAGATTTCATCATGGATTAATTTTGTTTGGCTCGTTTCAGTTCCTTCGAGGAACAAACAATCAGCATCTCGGTGGCGTGTTGTTGTTGTGAGATGTGGCAGTTTTTAGGCATGTCCAATGTGCAAAAATTCCAATAATTTTTTGATCTATTGTAAAAGCGTTCCAAGCAAATTCAGCATTATGATCATGCTGATTTTAACCAAATGAAAAAAAAAAAAACTGTTGTTTTCTAGGACATAGTTTCTGCAGATAAACATTCACCCCTGAGTTGTGGTTAGGATTGTTGGCACAGAGCAACCCCACCCCCTCTTCCCATCCCCCATCTGTTTCCATACTCTTCCGCTATCTTACAGCCCAATAACATTAGCGGCGCAACAAAAATGGTAAGCAGTATTAAAGCTATCAGTTTGATCCAGATTCCAGCTCAGACGAGGAAAACAAAGACGTTCATGGATCTATTTGTCTAATGCATCAGAATGTAGTGGAGCAGAAAGTTTGTGGCCTTCTGATTGTAACTTCTATGTCCCAACTACAAGCTTTTTATATCTGCATTTTTTCTAATCAATTAACGATTTTTAGTAAGGAAAAACTCAATTTTTAACCTAATTTTCTTTATACATTGCCCTCCATCATGAGAAAAATGCTACAAGAACAGATCAAAACACAGTTTTCACTGGAGTGGGTCTTAACATCCTGACACCCACGAGAGAAAGCTGTTTTGGAAATGTGTTGTTTTCATTTTATCTGGACTTGGACAGTTTGAAAAGCAGTCTCACGTGTGGAGATGAGACGATCAGTGTGCTCCTATGATCTACTGTATATTCTGAAAGAGTGCTGCAAACAGAGTTAGCAGCAAACATGTTCTTTTTTAAAATAGTTTTTCTTTTATTAATCCGACTTCATCAACCAGCATTGGATTAAACAACTAAAATATGAAAAACTGAACATAAATAAATTAGATAAAACTCTCTTTATACAATATCAAGTCTTATTTTTTAACATTTACTAATGTTTCATGTAATATTTTTGTTTTTATAGAAAAAAAACAATTTTTTTTTTTTTTATCTTTTGCTTTTTATTTTAACTGACTCCTTGTTTTTGAGTCTCCCATATAGTTCCCTTTGAGCACAGACATTTTATTTAATTAGAAGATAAATATGAAAGCAGAGATTCACTCACACTCCAAAGACCAGACAAATAAAAATCTCTCATTTTTCACAACAAGACTCAACATGTGGTCAACTCTCACAGTTAAAAACCAGGAAGTTGTGAGAAAGTCTTACCAGTGAGAAGCAGAAGAGGTTCATGTTGGCAGAGAGGGTCTCCTGTGCGTCGCGGAGCGTCAGATGGAGCAGAAAGAGCGGCTGACAGACAGCCAGAGGCTGAGCGACACAACAGCTCAGAGAGAGCGCAGCTCAGGTCGCCTGCTGTCTTCACAGATTAATACCACAGTGAAATCCCTGCACTAATCCAATAGATGGACCACCATTACTCTATCAGACCGGGCAGGACTCATTTGTTAACAACAAGCCCACCACAAGGGGGTTCAACGCAAAATCCTTTCTCTATTTTCTATTTTTAGCTATAGGTAAAGTTGGTTTTACTGTTTAAATGTGCTTCGCCTCATTGGCAGAGCATTCAAAAAGAATGAAACATCACAATAGGCTTGTATGCTGTACTAGTTTTGAATATATATATATGTTTTAAGAAAAATAATTCATTTTCTAAACCCTTTGTCTCTTTTGGGGTCATGGGGGTACCGAAGCCTTACCTGGCCACTCATGGGGGGAGGTACACCCTGGACAGGTGGCCAGTCTGTTGTAGGGCCACAATCACACCCATACACTCTCACATTCACACCTAGAGACAATTTAGAGTAACCAGTCAACCTATGAAGCATGATTTTGGTCAGCAGGAAGTAGCTCTAGTCCCCAGAGAAAACTCATTCATGCACAGGGAGAACATGGAAACTCCACACAGAAAGGTCCCTCATTGATGATTGTGATCCCAGCTGGGACTTGAACCAGAGGCCTTCTTTTTTTTTTTTAATTTAACATTTCAAAGACACAGTACAAAAAATAGCATTATAAAAAATACTGGACAACAACATATTATAATTCTAAATAAAAGTCATGGTTATGAAATTCTTAACTGTTGAAAACAGGAATGTGAATAACATACATTTTTAACATGTTTTAAATAAAGAGCAACCTTATAAAGAATTCACTGATACAGATACAAAAAAATGAAAATAAATAAATCAAAGAGAACAAAAAATAAATAAAAAGGGAATAGAAAACATGAGAGTTAAATTAAGTAACTAGTCCTAAGGATGTATAGATGCTAAACGTTTTTTGAGCTTTTGTATTCTTTGAAGCAGAAATCAATCTTAGGTATTGCTGCAATTCCAGTTTTAGAAAGAAAAACTCATTTTTTTTTATTTACTTTTGTTATCAGGGGCCTTCTTGCTGAGCGGTAAGATCGCTAACAACTCGGCCACCTAGCAGCCCAAAAACAAATAAAAGTACATTTTAAAATAAGAAAAATAATTCTTTGTGCATATTTTTAAAAATTCTAAAGTCGACCCTAAAAGTTGATCTTATAAACAAAGACACACAAATGTATTCTGGGAAAAAATTATGCTAAAAAAGTCCCTGTTTGGTGGTGTGAGGTGAAGGGCATACATTCAATGTTCTGCTTACCAAAGACCAAAATTCATGGGGGTGCTTTTGCAATACCGCACCCAGTGCCGCATCCCGAGTGTTGCAAACCCTTGATTTTACGAACAACCAGCATGCCAAAAAACGACGAGTTGGGGACACCCAAAATGTCAAAAAGTGACGTCTTGGGGATGAGAATGTGCTGACCCTAAACCAGGGGTCTTCAACCTGCAGCTCCAGAGCCACATGAGGCTCTTTTATCTCTCTACGGTGGCTCTTTGGCCAAACATTAAATAAGTCATGGAGACTGCTGACATGTCGACCGTCTGACTCAGTAGCTCCCTGCTAATGGATGTCTAACCAAAACTATCTAAAGAAAACAAATAAACAAAGCCCACAAACTAAGACTACTAAGGTCCAACCCCAAACTCAAATAACAAAACCCAGCAGTGTAAGACTGCTGAGAACAAAGAGGGGAAAAAGAAAAAAAAGTATAAAAGAAAAATAAAATAGCATTTTTTTAAAGTAAGGATTACTTAACTAACATTTATTTAACTTAGATGAGTTAAATTTATAAATTGATGGAGAGGTGCACATAGATGATCAACTATGTAGGGTTTTACATCCTTGTTGGCCTGAAGACGTCTTTTTTGGTAAACACCACTCCAGAATGCACAGATTTTAAAAGTTTGCAAAAGTTTGATCTTTTATGAGTTAAAAGCCCATATTATCTTGTGTGGCTAAACACTGGTTACGAGCTGCCCAGAACTGCACTGAGATCTGAGGTCTTTATTTTGAAAATAAGTAATCATTAAAAAAAAAAAAAATCACATGTTGAGAGGTATTAGGTTCTTTGTATATTTCTGCTTCTGTTTGTGCCACAAAATTAGACAAAATTAATATTTATTATTAAAAAAAGAAGGTCATGAATGCAAATCCAAATTTCTTAAACTCTAAAATAAAACTTCTATTTTTGATCAGTAGAAAACCAGCTCAAATGGCTTTTTTACTGTTAAAGGTTGCCGACCTCTGCCCTAAAGTTTCCTGCACAAGGCAATCCACAAGGTGCAGAGGAAGTGCTAACGACCTCTGAAAATTTCAGTTTCTGCATTGCTGAGGTGCCCTTGAGCAAGACACTGAACCCCACATTGCTCCTGGTGGGTAAAGGTTGTCACCAATGCCATCAGTGTGTGAATGTGTGTGACTTTAAAGCCCTTTGGACCTCCTAGGAAGGTAGCAAACGCTATATAAGTATACGGAATTCACCATTAGCACCAGCAGGAAACAGGGGCCCCCGACATGACAGCAGCCTGGTTCCAATTACTAAGGTGACAGTGGAAACAGAAGGCGGGAACTCAAACCATCCCTAACTCTGAAAATAGCTTAAGTTTTCCTATGGAATTAGCAAATAACACAGAACCAAAAGTAGATTTAAAAAAACACACAACTGAAGCTCATTTTTAAAGTGGCTGTTTATTTTGATGATGGCATGTTCTGTCTGTGTGAAAGGGTTCTAATAAAGAATCCCACATTAGAAGAGCATAACTTCAAATTTAGGAGGCAATTGCTTAAGTATATTCCCCACAAGCTTCTGGAAGGTACTGATTCAACACAACTAAGAAACTAGAACAGGAAATAAACAGTTTCGAAACAACTTAACACTAAGACCAGTTCACAGAAGTAAACATACAAGAAGTGCACACTAATTCTTATATACTCAGCTGCTGCATTTTCCGGTGTAAACAGCAGATGGATTAGGTTTCATCAACCTCAGGTTTTCTTTTGATAATTTACTTTACAAAAATGAAGATAAATATAGATCATTTTGCATGCAGAGATCTTATTCTTAGAAAATACAGTAGTGACAGTCTATGGTTACAAGGACTCATCTAGAGAGAAACATCTAGAGTGATAAAAACATGTGACCTTCATTTTCACATAAACATATTTTATAAGCCTTACAGGTCACAGAACTCTTTCTTTTTTTGTCTCACAGTGATCAGACTGACCTGCACCTGTCTGTAAGGAGCAGCCGCATTCATCTTTTAAGTAACACAAACCTTGCGTGAAAAAGCTTAAGCAAAGCGCTTTGATCAAAAGATTTACTTTAGCGCTTAGGTAAACATGAACAATGAAAAACTGCAATGAAAGACAGGTGTTGTACTGAACGATAAAAGGGTAAAATCCCAGATTATGCAACAGTCACAAGTTCTGCCACCGCGCGATGGCGAGACAATCTTCAAGATTTTATGCCACCGCTTGATTTTTTTCAAAATTTTCGGCTTGGTATTGAATGTAGACGGATTGTGTCCGAAATCCCCCCTAATCACTATATAGTGTGTTCGCCATTTTCTAGTGCGGTCCGAATCTACTTATTCCAGATCGAGTGCACTCGAAATTTCCCAGAAGTCTTTGCGAAAAACTAGTGTACATCGATGGTCACTAGATTAGCAGGTATAGACCACAATGCATTGTGGTCAAACAATTTCGAACAAAAAAACGTGTTTAAATGCAATATTTGAATAAACCATCCATATTTTTACCATCAGAACACAGTGGAGTCATAAAAAACAGTGAAATGTTCGTTTTTATTCAATTTTCACTCCATGATGAAATCAAAGACGTCAAATCCGGTTTTTAGAAAACGAAACAAAAGTAGTGAGCATCGTGTCCGGATTATTAGGTCAAAAGATGACCAGAGAGGGACTTGAAAGCTTTTCCTACAATTATTTTAATGAGCACGAGACTTTAAATTTGCAGTTTTTTTCCTCCAGTATCACATCAAGAGTTCATGTTTATCTCTTATCACACAACATCCGTGATTTTGCATTCTGCTGTTAGACGGAAAACGTATTCTGGTCGTTCTTTGGGGGATTTAAGAATCTTAAATGGCTATCAGGGTTTCCCTTTTCTCCGGAAAGTTACTCACATCACATATTTTGACTTAAAATCTGAGTTAAAATGTTTACATGGAAGACTAATTCTCCTGCCAGTGAAGCTGCAAAGTTTAAATTCTTCTGTGGGTCATTTCTGATCGGACTTGTTAGGTGCTTCCCTGGAAGTGCCTGAATGTGACAGGGTGTGTCAGACACAAAGCATCGTGGGAGGGCACTGCCAAGAAAAAGGCTTGGAATGCGTGTCAAACAATAACTCAAGGAAGTAGGTAAATATTGTTGAATTTCTTTCACTTGATCATTGAAGTAAATTAACCTTTTTTTTATAAAGTTATGTCTGCACAGCTTAAACATAAAAAAATGGAAAAAAACCACCCACACATCTCAGATGGAATAAAGCAAAACACTCAGTTTAAGGATTAATTCCTCTTTTCTTTAATGAGTTTAACACAGATGAGAGCAGGAGTACAACTTCACATCAGAGTGGTCATAGACAGTGACCCACATAGCACAAGACTGCAGCTGTGACCCAATAAGTGACATCAGGAGCGGATTAAAAGTGTGTAAGCGAGTGGGTGTCCCGCTTCTGAAACACCCACCCGGCCGGAGGGATGACAAACCAGCCTGGGCCGATGAAAAGGAACGTCCACATTCTGTTTCAATTTAATCAAAGGGGGAAAACAAAATAAAAAAAAGTTTGACAGATTTGGCTCCCACACCCAAGATGAACTAAATGTAAGAGATTATCATTGATTTATCTTGATTGTAAAAGGGAAAGATTAGATCTAGCAGAGATCGGTGGTGCAGCAGGTGGTGAAGTAGTCCTCTGCGCAGAGACTCTCGCAGCTTCGGGAAAACACATCTCCTGTAAAATAAATAAATAATTGTATCATTCCACGTCTTTTTTCTTCATGATAGTTGGACAAAAAACTTTTTAAAAAATCAGCATGTTTTACGCACCCTTCTGGTAGGTCCTGCAATAATCTTTAAGAGGGGGGCAGACGGTCTCCGTCTTACAGATTTTGTCATTCTCCCCATCGCAGGTGTAGCATTTGAGTGTGAGCACTGTCCACCAGGCAAAAAAACAATCAAACAAAATGCAGAAAGAAAACTCGTCTCATCCGTGTTTTTAGTCAAGTCTAACTTTTTGAACTAAAACAATTCAAAGACTGAATAAATAAAGAAGATTTTTTCCCTCACCTTGAGCGCTGCACAGCAGCAGGAGCACCATCGAGATCAGCATGACCTTCATGTTGGCAGGTGTGTGGACAAGTCTCCAGCTCTGACTCTTATATGGAGCCAGGGTATGGCGTGGCAAAGTGGAACACTTCCTTGAGGCAGATGAACTGGTATTTGCTGTGCTATTCTTTCACTTACAGAGGAATTTAACCCCCTCCTGCTGACATTCATGAGTGCTGGTAGGGACTTACATCTGTTTTTCTCAAGTCTGAAACCAAGATGTCCAAACCATGTGGAAAAAATACAAAATAGCATCAAATAAATTAGAAAATGAAAGAGAAAATATGAAGTTTTTTTTTTTTTTTTGCCTCTTATGATCACTGGGAAAGCTATCTTTAAAGTTGTCTGTTGTCACTTTATTATGACAAGATAACTGCACAATTCACATTCCTGTGACTGCCTTTGAATTTTGCTATGTGACAACCAGATTAGCAGGCCTTCAAAGTTGTACTTGGAGCATAACGTGCTCTAAGTACATGATGAAGGATCCCAAACAGGTTTGTGCAGATTTATTTGGAAACTTTACAGTAAGTGATGCTCATGAAAGCCAATAGAAATTAGACACAACTTCTTTGTGCATACCTGACAAAAAAAAAAAAAAAAAACCTGCAAGCTTATACTTTCTTCTTATGATGTGTTTAAATGCAAGCAATTTAAAATTTTGGCCTAAAAAATATAGTTATTTTAATTAGAAGGATCTGTAAAAATTAGTGCACTTCAACACAGAGCTTAATCCTTTATGATGTATGTTTTAGTTTTACAGGCAATTCAAACACCCTTTAAAATCTTTATATTCTGGTAATTGTCTTTTTTGGGATCGCTGCTTGTTCTGTGACAGACAGGTAACAGAAACCCGAAAATTATTTACATGATTTTCAGTATGTTGTCATGAGTCCCAGGGTAAAGGATCACATGTCCCCGGAATTGGTGGACCATAGGTCAAGTCTCCGGTATCATTAATAGTTTTTTAGGAATTTTTTTTTCTCAAATTCCTAATTTTTCAGTCATTTTTGAGCATGTTTATAGGATCTTCCTGTGGTTTTATTTTCTATTTTGTTACAATTGAAAATGAAAGAAAGCTACTCTAATTTATCATGTTTTGATCTATTTTTTATGACAAATACTTTTTATTGGTGTCATGATCCAGTGCTTCAGTTTTGTCTTGTTCTGTTTCCTGTCAGTCTCACCATGTTCAGGTCCAATCACCCACAGCTGTTTTCATTTAATCGACCTCAGTGTATTTAAGTGTCTGGTTTTCAGTTTCTCTGTGTCAGGTCATCTCCTCTATTCTGTCACATACTGGGTTGTTCTCCTGGTTTTGTCATGTTTCTGCCAACAAATCTCGTCTCCTGCATTTGGGTCTTTCTTCCACCATCCATGACAATTGGAAATATTATATTGGGTAAAAATTACCCGGCAAAATTGGTGTAACTTTTTATAGCGAAAGTGTTCTAGAGTTAAGGGACCTAAAAAAGTGAGTTAAGTGTCATATAATGTTGACCCTTCACTATAAAGAACCCCAAACCTGTATTTTGCCTGCCGCATCTGGTGTGAATGTATTATAAGAGATTAAGTCCTTCTACTTCAGGGTAGAAAGACAAATATTTCATGAATAATTTGTTCTTTATGTCCCAGAGGTAAGCTTTGAACAAATTTAAGGATATAGTTTACTCTGAAAGGCTTAAGAAAATCATGGTATAGGCCCTTAAAGTGCAGCTCATTATCACTCTCATTAGGATGACCCCAGAGTTGACAAAATGTCAGATTGATGGTATTAAATTCTGCTCCATCAGAGCTACAGATGTGACTGACAATCACGAGGATGTGACCCCAACTCGGTGAGAACAGTGGGTTTCTGGTTTGTGTGTCCCGATAAAGACAACATTTCCATAGCCTAAAAAGCTTTTTTGAACTCACTCAAACGTGATCGGAGGTTTATGGTTATTTCATAGAAAAGATAAAACTAATACAACGCCTCAGTACTAAACATGTTCAAGACACAGTTTCAGTCATCTGATCAACATGTCAAGTGCAGCATTTACTAGTTCATTTGCTTTGGATAAAAAGAATAAATTCTTACTCTTGATGGAAAAAGAAAAATATAGAAAAAGAAACTTTCTAACGCCAGGTTCAAGGCCCACGCGGAACGGAGGCCGCTTCCATTTGGCACCCTTGTTAACCTATGGTGAAGTTCACACCAGACGCCAAGCACCGCGGTCCTCCACGGTCAGCTCGCATTGTGTCGCGATCATTTCATTGTCTGGTCTATTTTTTGCGTAAGCCACGACTGATTTGCATCAATCTTGGCAGGAAGGTATCCCAAATACACACAAGAAAATCCAGTCAATTTAAAAAAATAACACATTTTTCACAGTAAAATACAGCGATCGACAAATATGATCCTATTTTTGTATCTAAACAGTCTGTAGATATGAAAATAAACACACAAATGACGCACAACACAGACAAAAAAAAAAAACAGACACGCACAGATCAAAATAGTGTGCTGACTACTATATTAAATCAACTGTAGAAGCTCTAAATAACTACAACTGAGCAGAGGCGCCTGTCTAGAAGTATGTGGCACTATATGAGTCTGGTGTGAACTGGAGGTGAAGCAGGTACCGCATGCAGTCCACGCACACACTGCTTACGCATCCGGTGTGAACCCGGTGTAAGAGTTTTAAAAGAAATGTTCTCAAAAATGTTGTTTTCTAGTAAACAAAATGTGTCAAATTGAACTAGTACAGCATGAGGATCAGAAATGTTAAACTTGTGCTATAAAATGCTGGTGCAGCAAAAAAAAAAAACAATTCTCAGTTAACTGATGTAACTTAAAAGTAAGCTGATAAAATTTCGGTTTTATCATAAACAGTAATCTTTTATGTCAAACGAGGGACATATTTTAGATTAAGATGGCAAAAAGCACAACATTTGATCAGATCTGGCATCTCCTTTTTTGTTTACACGGTTGCATTTGGTTTATTGGATAAATGAAAGTCGAACATTAGAGCAGTTGACAGGAATCAGTGTAGGTCTGTGATCTAAATTAGAAATCGTTTGTAGGTTTGAAGCAGGAAGGTGAATCCCAGCTGGGGCTTTTTCTGCATGTGTTCCATTTGTGTAGGTTTTTTCCTCTTCCTCTTCCTCCTCCTCTCTGGTTTCCTCCCATCATGTAAAACCATACCTGTTTTGTCAACATTTTTTGGGTTTAGATTCTTCTTTTTAGCTTCTGGTATTAATAAATGGATCAAATAAATGGTGATGCAGTTTTATTTTTTCTGTGTGTGTATTTTTAGTCTTGTTGACGTGCTGAAAAGGTGTGTTCTCGTGTTCCTTGTGGGTGAAACCTGAACAACCAGTTTAGCTCTTCTGTTATTAGAAGGTTTCAGAAATGCCAAAATGGAGAGCAATAGGTAGTCTATGCCATCTTCTCTGCTTTTGAAATGATTTACTAGTATGCTGTCAGAAAACAACTTCTGTTTGTGCTTTAGCTCTGTTATCTTCTAAAAAGAAGAGTTAGTCAATGATCCATATTTGTCTCTGATCTACGTTGCTATTTACAGTTTTGCATCTATCTTGGTTGTACTTAAAAGCAAAAAGAAGTTTTTTAAATATCTTTTTGATTGTACAATAGAGGCGTCTGTGTTTCGCGAGTTAACCTCTAATCTTATCAGATTTGATACTTTAGAGCAGTAGTCCCCTACCCCCGGGCTGCGGACCGGTGGCGATGTGGGTCACTTGTTATTGAGCTGCAAAAAAAAATCATGAGCTAACTTAGATTATTTTCTCTTTAGTTTATTTTTTGATCCTGAAGAACGTTCTATTTTGGAAAATCGCCAGATTTTGTTCAAAAACATCAGTTTTTCACGTCTTAAAGCAGCTAGCTGTATGGCTACCTGGATTGCTAAATTAGTAGCCCAAAGCTAACAAGCTAATAAAAAACAAACAATAACTCATGGGCTGCACGGTGGCGCAGTGGTTAGCGCTCTCGCCTCACAGCGAGAAGGCCCCGGTTCGACTCCCGGCTGGGACCTTTCTGTGTGGAGTTTGCATGTTCTCCCCGTGCATGCGTGGGTTTTCACCGGGGACTCCGGCTTCCTCCCACCGTCCAAAGACATGCTTCATAGGTGAATTGGTGACTCTAAATTGCCCCTAGGTATGAATGTGAGAGTGAATGTGTCTGATTGTGGCCCTGAGACAGACTGGCGACCTGTCCAGGGTGTACCCCGCCTTCGCCCATTAGTGGCCAGGATAGGCTCCGGCACCCCGCGACCCCGAAAGGGACACAGCGGTCAAGAAAATGGATGGATGGATGGACAATAACTCATATTTGCAAAGTTTCTTCGGTGAGAAAAGAGTCAGTGAAGAAAACCAGCCTTTGACTTCAAAGAGCAATAGAGTTGCTTTTTACAGAAAAAATCTGGAATTCCTCGACATTATGCTACATATTGTTCTTGTATATTCAGAAGATACCAGTTTTATGACAGTTGCATTATTTTATTTTGCTTTATTTATCCATCACACCTTAAAAGTCCGCAGAGCTAAAGCTAGCGTCAGGTTGTTTGCCTCCACTTTGACGTTAAAGGGTAAATCTACATCACAAAATTCAAACCAGTCAGAAACATTTAACGGAGAATGAAGATACAATCAAATAAATTTGCTGATTTGTATAAACTTTTAAAAGGGACATTTGAGAATTTTCCTACAGCAAGGCGGAATTAGATTGGCAGAAACTTTAGCACTGAAAATATTCTTTTGAGTTGAAAAAATACTCAATTAATGAGAATTTATGTTAAGACAAAATATGATCCATCGTTTTGCCCTGAAAGATAATTGGAGCTGGGATTGAGTGTCAAAATTACATTTAGTGGGGGGAAAAAAAATCATATTTCCTTCATGGATTTTTTTTTTTTACTCAGAAACAATTTCTACAAATCACCAACTTTATTTAATTTAATCTTCATCATCTGTATTGAAAATCTACTGTAGTATTTATTTTGAAAATAGATTTTCAGAAACCGGAAGCTTAAAATTGCCAACTTTCAGACAAGTCCATGAGGATATTAAGCGGCCCGTGTCTTGAAAAAGGTTGAGGAAGACTTCTCTAGGATCACAGAAGATAAATGTGGCTAAGAGTAAAAAGAGCTCTATGGGTGAAGTGAAGGAGGACATGAAGGTAGTCGAGGTAAATGAGGTCGATGCAGAGGAGATGGTTAGATGGAGGCGGATGATTCGCTACGGCGACCCCTAAAGGAAGCGGCTGAAAGGCAAAGAAAAAGACGATAAATGTGAGGTGAGGTTAGAAAAATAAAATGCAAATTTCATTCTACATTTTTTAGGCTTTTTTTCTTTCTTAACGAACAGGTTGTCCAAAGACATTAACGGCGGAAAACATCAACCTCCCTTCAAGCCAGAGGGAAACTTTTACATGTTTTACATTTCTGTACACATTGTTCTGTTTCAGTCATTCTTTATGGTTTTTAACCTTTGATTTTCATGTTTTAAATTAAAATTGCACTTCAGTTAAAAGAACCCTTATTCAGTAAAAGCAACAACAGATGTGTTTTTTTTTCCTCCTACCGAATGAATATTTAAGGTCATAGTTTTCATTTCCTAATTCCATATTTGTCATTTTCATTTCTGTAATACAAAATGTTCTCAAGTTTATGTTCTGTTTTGTGTTTTTTATATCATATATTAGTATGTATATAATTAATTTGATCTTTTTGCCAAGTTTACCTCTTCTCCCCACAATTTCAGCTCTTCATCACCACATTTTTTGCCAAGATTTTTTACCATATTACAGATACACTCTGTGACTTATCACTGGTTGCATTAGGGGACATTTGGCACACACTATTGAACTGATTTCTCAGGAAAAGACAAGAGTTTGTTTCAAACATCTGTTAAATGTACAGCTGGAGAGACCCAGCAGAACATTTTGTGCTGCTGGGTTTTTTTGAAAAGACACGCGGCATCCTTTATCTCGTGTATGTTGCCTCAGGCAGCATCATTAGACCTAATTAGTCAAAAGGTATTTCGTGAGCTTTAAGATAAATAAAATTCAAAGAAAAAACAAATAAATGAAATGAAGTCATTTGGAATTTGACAGAAGAGTTCGTACTTGTACTGATTTCTGTATTTTTCTGACTATTTGTCACTCTGGAGTATAAACTGAACAAAACTCTGCAAAAAACTGCATCTTATACCCCAAAAATAATCCAAAATATATTAAAGGTTTTTGTGATTTTCTTTGGTAAAGTGTGAGATTCAAACTGAGTGTTAACATAAATGAAATGGTTCTCAGGTTACTTTGGGTCTAAAACTCAATGTGCTTTTAATACTAAAGCAGAGCAGCTTTTATGTTACGACTTTAATAGTCAGGTGGAACCAGCAGCCTGAGTCACGTGGGAAAAATATCTGATCAACAAGCTGCCAGACAAAAATTTAAGGAGTCTAAACTGGTTTTATGTTCGCTTTACCATCTCTAAAGGAGATGAAAGTATTTAAAGACAGAGACCAAAGGAAGGATCTCAAATTTCTTTAATGTTTTTGGAACAATCCATTGTGAAAAATATTGGAATGTATTGAATCACATTTACAGGTTACATGGCAGTCTGTGTTCTCTGGAAATCTTGTGCATAACTTCAAGTCTAAAAAACTGTAAAAAGATAATAATAATACTAAAAACTGAGCAATAGGTAATAATAATGGCAATAAATGAGTCTTCATTGTTCTTATTAATACAAATTATAAAATGTTGTGTTGATGTTAGAGTTGTTTTTGTTTTCTTTTCTGTGACGTGGTTCCCTCTCCGCTCTGCATCAGAGAAATGTGCGTGATCTCTCTGAACCGACAAAACTTTTTCACTTCATCTCAGAAAGCAGCTCGTTTTGTCTGTTGAGTCATTTCAGTATTTTGTGTGTTAAAAATTACCTGCTCAAAACAATAAAGGGATCACTAATACAACCCATTCTGGACATGAACAAATACAATAGTATAATTAAAAGCTCTATGACTATAATGTACTTTTGGCCTCTGATTGGCAATTTTAGCACTTTTTTGCCAGTGGCTGTGGGTGAAGCAACCCCCAAGAGAGTCAGCCCTGGTCTGTTTTTTTTTTTTTTTTGAAATTCCCAGGAGCCCTCACGGTCACTTCTAATGCTTTTAGCTACTTTTTTTCAGCTAGCTAAGATGCAGAGACAACATTAGTGGTAAACGGATAAAGTCAAAAGACCAGCTCCACGTCTCTCATTAGGATCCCAATTTGCTGTTTTCAATGGAGGAAAGTTTGTTTAGCTTGCTCTTGTTTTTCAGTTAAAAATACCCCGTGAGCCCTTGCAGGTAAAGGTTTCAAAGACAAATTGTCATAACTCAGGCTGTCATGCCATCCTCCGACCACCAGAGAGAGCTCTCGCCGGAATACTAGCTCTCCCATCATGCACCAGTCTCCAGTTCCGGTTCCCTCAGCTGTTCCCCATCACGTCATCTCCCGGACTGTTTATATTCCTCCCGCTCACCCAGTTTCTTTGCGTAGTCTTGCATTGTTGTTTCTCACCTGCAGTCTAAGTTTTCCTTCGTTTGCCTTCTCGTGTTTGATCTCTGCCTGTCGACTCGTCTTCCTGCCTGCCTCCTACCTCGATCCACGCCTGGACTCTGCTCTTGATTATTAAATCAGTTGCATATGGATCCACACGCCTCTGCCTCGTCACTACAATGATGATGGTCATCTTCTCCACTATGATGTCTCAGTCACAAATGAAATGGGAGAGAAGATGTTTGCACTGAGCACTCATGGGGGGGTTGTTAGATGTGCAGCAGCACATGAATTGAGGGAGAGACAGAAACGACAAGAAACTACAGTAACAAAAACAGAAAGGAAATCATGGGAACCATTTGACTGTTATTGATGAAGAAAATTGGATTTTTAAGTCTGCAGGAAAATTATTGCAAAACAGGCTCTACAAGCCTACACCTGACAGTCTTCTCCAAAACATAAGAAGATCATTACTAACAGAAGGAACCACATCAGCTCCTTAAAGCTGAGACATTTGTTATTTCTAAATGCCAACCTTTGAGGAAGAGTCTCTGCTGCCTCTCTGGTTGTGACCCCATGCCTGTTTTTTGCCTCCTTCCTTGCTGTGACCCTGGCCTGTTTCCTGACTATGACTTGGTTTATGTTTACCTGCTCTTCGTCATCATTAAACCTTGTTGCATATGGATCCAGAAGTCTCCGCCTCTTCTTCACACACGAGAAGAAAAGCGCTTTTCATCATGACGTGGATTATCCTCACGACAGTGGACTTTGGACCGCTCTGTTTGGAGGGTGAAATAAAAAAAAAATAATGCTGGACAAGACTTCGACTTCAACTGCCACTTCAAATTAAGGGAGGGGAGAAGGTAAGAGTTTAGATTGGACCTATTTCTCAGGAAGGCAGAGGAGTGTGATTTCCAAGTAGCTGGAACACACCTTCTCGTCCCCTTCTTAAAAAGCGGGACCACCACCTCAATCTGCCAGTCCAATACTACAGGCCCCAACTGCCATGTGCTGCTGCAGAGACATATCAGGTAGACAGTCCCACTGCAAACAGAGTCATCAGGCGGGCTCCATACAGTCCCAGTGCCTTTCCACCAAGGAGCCCTTCAGCTACCTCTGTAAGTTCAGCATGGGTGATAGTCCTCAGCCTCTTTTTCTTCCAGAGGATGTGTGTCAGGAGGATGTGTCAGAAAGGACTATGTATACATATACATACATGTGTATACATATACATACATGTATACATATGTATGTATACATTCACATATATATATATACATACTCATCTTTGTTTGTGATTCACCTGTTCAATTTGTTTTAACTCTCACACACCCCTCTGCATTTATCCGGACTTGGGACCGGCACAAGTGGGCACTAGTTTGTGTCCCCTTGTGGTTGCATTACACACTCATACACATTCACGCACACATTCACACACACATTCACAACCATTCACACATACATTCACACACACACATGCTTTTTTATTTATTTATTTATTTATTTTACATTTTTTAAAAATATCAATACATACATAAACACTAAATTAAATCAATACATAAGTAAATTAATAAAAACATTTTTCTGAACAGTGTCTGTTCTTGTTCCACATCCTATTTTTGTTAAGAATGGATTGTTAGGGGAGGGGGGTTGCTGTCGCTATAACAACCCCCCCCCCCCCCCAAACAACAAAATAAACAAAACTGTAGTAATAAACAATAACTAAGGATCGTGGAACGTTACATTAAATCACATTGAAGAACAGAATAGGAGATACACATTTACAAGATCCAATAAAAGATTAGAACAGGAGGAAAACCCACAGCATTCCTTTCTCATTTTCTCTGTGTCAGAATCTGTTTGCTGGAGGAAGGCCTTTTTCAGTCAAAGTTTGGTCAGAGGTCCACTTAGTCTATTCTTTTCTTTGACTTTTTAAATAGTTTCATGAACCTCTGACCAACAGTTTTCTTTTGTGGCTTCTCTTTCAGCTCTTCCACCTGCTGCTGGATCTGATCAAGTTGGACCGTGAAAGCGTCCTCCAAATTGCTGATGGCGGACTCTTTATTCTTGATAACTTCATGTAGACGAGCAATTTCTTCAGAGAGGGTGGACTTTTCTTTGACCCTCTGCTGCTTCTGCTCGTCTAGGTCCTTCTGGACTTGGGCCAAAGCAGTTCTTAATTTGGTGGACTCCTCTACCTCCAGGTCGAAGCTCAGCTTGGCCTGATTTGTCTGGATCCTCTCTTCCTTAACCTTTTCTTCCATCTGGTGGAGTTGCTGTCCCAGGTCAAAATGCTTCTTGCGATAGGCCTTCTTGACCACCTCAAGTTGTTTCTCTCGCTGGTCCAGCTTTTCCTTCCAGATGGTTTCAGAATCGTTTATGATTTTGTCTTTTTCCTTGATGGTTTCTAATAAGGTGTCCACACGCTGGTCAATGTTGCCAAGCAAATCCAACAGAGACTTTTCAGCTCTGTGATTTGCAGCAACACTTTCCTCGTGAACTTTTCTTAATTCATCCATCTCTTGGTTAAGGGAGGAGTTTTTTCCCTGCCATTCACCTCTTTCTTTTTCCAGCTGGTTTTGTGCTTCTGCCAATGCCAGTTGATGGTGATGTAGATAATAGCTCCTCTGCATTTCACATTCTTGGCTCTTTTGTTGCAGTTGCACTCTTAAGGCGACAATTGAAGCGTGTGCAGAGGCAGTTTCTTGCTTCTGCTGGGCTAAGTGTCTCTCTGCTTCATTGGCCCTGGTCGTCTCTTTTTGGAGGTTTGTTTCCAACTGAGATATCTTACTGGAGATATCCAGTTGTTCCACCGGTTGCTGCTGTTTCTGAGCGGCCTTTAGTTGAGCAATTTCTTGGATGAAGTGCTCCTTCTCCTTTTCCATTTCCTCCTTCTTCTCCTGAAATGCTCTTCCTAATTGAAGCATTGCAGCTTGTGCACAGTCATATTGCTGCACTTTCTCAGCTGCAAGGCTCTCTGCTTTGTTGGCCCTGGCCGTCTCTTCTTTGAGAGTGGCTTCCAGCAGAGAAATTTTGCTGCTGAGGTCTAGATGTTGCTGCTGTTGCTGCTGTTGCCACTGCTGCTTCTCCTCTTTGAGGCTCCTCAAAGAGGTTTTAGCTTTCACACAAAGTCCTTTCTCCTGTCTCATCCGTTCTTCAAAGTGATCAACTTTCAGGGCAGCATCTGCCAGCAGCTGATCTTTCTGCTGGAGAAGCTGGTTCAGCCGCTGAAGTTGATCTTTGAGGGCAGTGACCTCTACTTGAGGTTCTTGTGTACGTCTGGATGCTTCCATGATACAATGTATTCAGGCTCCTAATCACAATTCGACAAAAACAGTTGTTCGTAGGCAAATCTTGCTCTGAAGATCTGGTACGCTGTGATCGCCGAGAGGTGTGCACAGAAGTGATGAATCTGAATTGTTGGGTCCTATTTATAAACTTTTAGCGATGATGTCAAACGACACAGGAACACGTGATTGGCTGATTGGCTGATGATGACTCGATGATGTCATGACATCATAAAGCCATTTGTCTTTGATGTATCAATGACCTCACTGGGAGTGTGACACGTATTGAAATGATGCAATCAGCTTTCTGATTACATCATCAAAACACAACACACACACACAACACACACTATACAACATACACACAAAGACTTCTGGGAAATTTCTAGGACATTCTATTTTGGAATTGTGGATGTGGACAGCTCTACAAAATGGCTAACCCACACTATATAGTGCACTATGAAGGGAGTAGTGAAGGAATTTGAACATCCCCATAGTCAGTCAAGTGTTCAGTGTGCCCTTCAGTTTATTTGATCACAATAACTGCTGAGTCCAGTTTGAGGAATAAGCTGCTCTTATTATGAGTGGCTCAATATCCACATTGCTAAAGTTGCTGTAAAGCGCTATAAATGTGGAAGAAGCTCCGAGCGCATCATGATGTCAGAACTGAGTCTGTTTCTGCAAAGTTATCCTGATCCAGCTGCCACAGCTGCTGTGAGTGCTGGTTCTGCTGCTGTCTGGATCCAGCTCCTGCCTTACCTGCAGTCAACCTCATGCCTCATACCTGTGCAGTTACCTTTCTAATGTCCTGCTAACCACCTCTCTCCAGAACATCAGTCATTAGTCAGCTCTCCTGGCTCTGTCAACCTGCTCTGCTTCTCCTGTTCCAGTTCTACCTTGATTCTGCTTTGTCTAACCCAGTCTGAACCTGCTCTGTCTCAACACCTTCCTCTGTGTGCCACGTTCTCCTGAAATGAAGCCTGTGTTCCTTCTGTGAGGTTTATGGATTCTGAGGTTCAGCTAGCTAAATTAGCGTGGTGTTTTTGAGTAAAAATGTGTTTGTAAAACTTGAAAAGTTACTGACCACAAGTAAATTTAAAGCCCAGCATGTAGATTTTCAGAAACTCAAATGGACACTACGAGCTATTACTCTTACTGGAGCAAAATAAAAGACCTGTTTTCTTTTTCTTTCCATTGGGGAGTTGACAATGGCTGTGTCGACTCAGAAAAGAAAAGCATCACTCACCATTACCCACAATTCATCACTCTATCACATAGTAACATCTCATTTTGAAATTCTCAAGTTGTCTTTTTGTAGGCTAACATCTGATTCTGACACGTCTTGCTTCTTCAGAGGAGCCCTCAGAATGAGAACAGCCATAAAAGATTTTTAAAAAGCTCTTAATAGAAAATCTCTTGATGAGATTGACTTATTGACTTGAGTTCTGTGCTCTAATATGTGGCCACAAAATAACAAACTGTAATGGATGGAGTTTCATTTTACTCTTTTTTTAGCTTTAATACAAACTTAAGTCTCAACATTTTAACACGTTACAATATATGCTGATATTTTAAAAATAAAAGCAGATATGGTACCTTTAAAGCTAATGTTTAGCTTAGCCAACCTCTGATCACAGTAAGAAGTTTCTGTGACTCAGTTTCTAGTTGTAACTTTTATATTCCTTTAGATTTTCAGTGTAAAAACTGTAAAGAAACCATATAAGCAAGAGTCCAGATGATCATCTCAGCAAACTAGCATCCATGTGTATTCTGGTTCACAGAGCTTCATGAGGATCTTCAGCCTTTTCAGTCACAAGAGCATTATTAAAGTTGAGCATCTTCATCCAGAGTCTTCATCAGTGTCTGCAGGTTGTTTGAAGTTTAAAATGTTGCTGCTTGTTTCCTTCATTATCACATGAACCTCAAGGATTCCTGTGGATTTTCCATCAGAAAATGAAGGAAAAAGCTGCAGACTTGGTCTGAAAAGAAACCCATGTGATGGATGCAGAGCAGAACTCCTCCCACATGCTCTCAGGCTGAATCAGATCAAAGTGCAGGTTTTGAAAAGTCATGCTCATTGGCTGTATCTTAAAACTGGACAGAGTAAGACGTCATCCATTTAAAAAAATAGTTTAGTTCTGGCTCCAACCAAATGAAGACAATACAGTCAACATTTTTTCATGACATGGATGTTGCCATGTTGGAGCCAGATGTCCTCAGTACGCAGTGATGGGTCCCAGTTGGTCTGAGTCCAGCTGAAAATAAGGGAGCTGATGGGCTAAATGCACGATCTATCTAGCATTTGTTAAATGATCGCTCAGTCACTTCCGGTCGGAGCAGTGGGCTATTGTTTATGTGGAAATAGTGGAGTATTTGGACTTTAAAATATGTTTTTGGAGCTACCTAGAGTCACTATAAATGATATTTGGCACATTGTTTGTTTTTCTAGCAAAATACTCCAAAGTAAAAAAGGAAAAAAGATTTAAATTGTATTTGTCGTCCGACATAGCAAACTGTGTAGGTAATTCTGATGTTATTTGTACATATTTATGTGTAACCAGCTCAAAAGCGGATGTAAATTCATGTTGGTGACAATGGATAGGGGGAGACAAGATGCAGATTCCTGCATTGTTTCATGTATTTTATATGAATTTAAAGCTCAGTGCCTTTAGTGGTCGCAGTATTAATGAAGTGTTGTTAGCTGTCACTCAGCTAGAGCGCAGCTACAGATGCGGCCACGATTGGGAACCATTTGTTACAATAACTCAAACCGGAACCATAATCATAACCTTAACTTTTCCTCCGGGACCGTGCGGCCAAGAAAAAAAGTTCTGAACTGACTGGAGTATTTAGAAAATTACGTGTGAATACTGTTGTCACTTTTTATTGGGGCCAATGTTAACTTGAAAGACATGTCTAATTATCGCTGTCTTTATCTTTACCTGTTTGTTATGTTTCAATAACTCCTCAGTAGAATGTTTCTAAATTTGTGTTATGTAATTTTCAGTGTCAGGTAGAATCAGTCTGAGACGTGACTTTGTTTTTCTAAATGTCTCAACACAGGTGACGTGTCCGTTAGCGCATGCTGATACCGGTCCATGGAGAAGGCAGGGACACCTCATCATCAGCTGAGAGTATGATCATTAGCGAGCTCTGCTGTAGCGAGCTCTACTGTATCAAGTTAGCGAGCTTTGCAGTAGAAAGTTAGCGAACTCCAGTGTATCAAGTTAGCGAGCTCCACTGTAGCAAGCTCCGAAGTAGCAAGCTTCGCTCTCGCGAGCTAGGAAATTCAAGTGTATAAAGTTAGTGAGCTCCGCTGTAGTGAGCTCCAGCACATCAAGTTAGTGAGCTAGCAAGTTCCAGTCTATCAAGTCAGTGAACTCTGCTGTATTGAGCTCCATTGTAGCAAGCTCTGTTGTAGTAAGCTAGTAAGCTCAGCTGTATTGAGCTACTGAACTCCGCTGCAGCGAGCTCCACTGTAGTGATCTAGCGAACTCCACTTTCCACTGGGCGGCTGACTAGCACAGTGAGCTAACCCACCAAGTGCCCACTTCAACTAAAGTGGGCAAAGATAAGTGGGGCCACCACCGAAACTGTGGACAAACCCTATTAGGGCCCACATTTTCTGCCCACTTTTAAACCATATGTGGTCCACTTGGCCTTGCTGGCTGGGAAAGAAAGATAATCATGAAAAGAAAGAGGATTGTCAAGAACATGTTCAATTGTGTTAGAGCAAGAATGGTTATTCTGGCAAATAGAAAGACTGAGTAAAAGCTGTTTTCTCTCTAGAAGTCTATGGGATTTTGGCTTCTTGGAACAAGCAGGTACTTCTTGTTTGGAATGCTAGTGGGGAGGGGTCACTCTGTCCAGTTTCCTTATACAGTCAACAGTCATTTAGTTTAGCGTTTCTCTTCCACAGATTAAAAGATTCTATGTTTTAAACTCATAGTAAAACTAGAAACAAACTAATAAATAAAATAAAAATGTCCATATAAAGCCAAAAAAAAGTAAAGTTGCAAAGAGCTGAACAGACTTTTGGAAACACTGGCCTGGATCTGACCTGGACCTGATCCGGACTTGACCTGACCTGAACCAGATCCGGATCTGACCTGGATCTTACCTGGACCTGCACAAGAAAGCAGAAGCAAAAACATATTTAGAAGAATCTTCATTTCTGAAAGTGTTGACTGGGCAAAGTAAGAGATGCTCTGAGTGCAGTGGAGGCTTGCTGCACCAGCACTGGTCAAACTGGAGGCAAATCTGAGTCTGTCTCAGGTAGAGATGACCAAATCGATGCCTCGTGAAGCACTGACACATTTTGACACAACTCGGCTGAGATTTACAATCTGCTTGAATTTCAGTTAGAAGAAGTGACATCTGCTGGTTGTCAATATTCATCTAAGCGCACAAGCTGTCAAAACCTCATGACTTCATGAAAACTTTAAAGCTCAGTGGATGTTTGTCTTTTTATGAAATCCTTGATCAAAACTGTGTAATTGTCATTTTATCTGGATAATGCTTTGACAACTATTTGATGTGGCAAATATATTGGAAAGTAACTTTAACTTTGGATATATGATTGTCAGGACTCAGGCTGTCATGCCGTCCTCCGACCGCCAGAGAGAGCTCTCGCCGGAATACTAACTCTCCCATCATGCACCAGTCTCCAGTTCCGGTTCCCTCAGCTGCTCCCATAGACTGTATAAGAATACAGTCTATGGCTGCTCCCCATCACGTCATCTCCCGGGCTGTTTATATTCCTCCCGCTCACCCAGTTTCTTTGCGTAGTCTTGCATTGTTGTTTCTCACCTGCAGTCTAAGTTTTCCTTCGTTTGCCTTCTCGTGTTTGATCTCTGCCTGTCGACTCGCCTTCCTGCCTGCCTCCTACCTCGACCCACGCCAGGACTCTGACCTCGCCTTTGTTTTGCTCTTGATTATTAAATCAGTTGCATATGGATCCACACGCCTCTGCCTCGTCATTACACAAATGTTATTTTCTTTTTATTCTTACTTATTTGTGTGACCTTAATGAATACAGTATCAAAAATAAATAAATTGAACCATATTTTATTTCCTGACATACAAAAAATATTGTATTTGGCCCGCAGACCAGGATTCCATTTAAATTTTGACCTTTTGAGCGAAAAAGATTTATAGTCATATTCATAAATTCAAGTGGCAAAACACAATAATAAATACGTTTTTATGGATCTTAAAACTATAAAGGTGACATCAGTGTAATAGAAAATGATCAGTTAAGTGTTGGGTGGTCCACTTGGTTTGTGGATAAATGGGTCCTGCTTCTTAAATGTTAAAACAAGTCAAAATATGGCTCAGTAGTGTGTGTGGTCTCTACAATGCCAGAGGAAACGTCTGATGAGATGGTAAATCACACACCAAGAGGTTTGATCCCAGACGTGAACTAAAGCATCTGCCAACTTCTGGACTGTTTATCCCGGATTTGCCTAGTTTGATTCAGGTCTGAGGAACAGGCTCCGATCTATAGCATCAGTAAGTGTGCTTGAGATGACCAAGGCGCACATACCACTGCGCAGATCACCTGCAGCGTGCTGTATGCTGGTTAGTTTCTTCCACCGACGTGAAATGTGCGCTATCATGAAGAGAGCGGGTTCAAGGCGCCTTCGTGAGCGAGCACAGCCATAAAATAGGTACTACACAGGTACTTGGTACTACAAAACAATGCATTGTGGGAAACAGTGTCCTGACAGTTCTTGTAACTGATCAGGAGTTACTGGTGCTAAATGAAGGATATCTGTGTATTTTGTGACTGTTCCTGGAAAGTAGTGAATCACTTGTGAAAAAAACGAACAATATTTCAAATCATCTGTGGTTATGTGTGTTACTGTTGCCGTTAAAATTAACTTTAATTTCTATTTTATTTGTTTATTCAGGACAGTGCTCATGAAATTCATCCAGTGACTATTTTTTTATCTGTTGTACTCTGACAGATGTTAAACATAATATAAAAGACATAACAGCACAGATCATGACAAGGGGGCGGGGCATATTAAAATTCAACCGAATAATAAGGACAACCCCCAACTCCTTGTTCTCGTACAGTCTCGTCATTCACCTTCATCTCAGGTGTTTTTCCCTGCCCCCTCCTGCAGCAGGTTGGTCTCGTTGACGATGCAGGCGAGGCGCCGAGAGATCTCAAGCACACCTATCATCTTTGTCTTGCAGGAAGTGCTGATACTTCAGCACATACGGTCTTGCATAAACCCAGACCGCACTACCATCTGGTCTCACAAAGGGTATATCTAGTTACCCAATGGCAGTAGACTTCAGTACCTCTGGTGAGCAATGAAGGTCTGTGTGGTCTCTCAAAGAAATACCACCCCACAGTATTACTGACCCACTGCCAAACCGGTCATGCTGGATGATGTTGCAGGCAGAAGAACGTTCTCCAAGGCTTGAGTCAGAGGAGGAGGAGGACACTGCTGATAAATATACTGCCACATAAGATGGCACCACACAATACAGCACAACTGTCTTAAATGAAAAGCTTCTCTCAATGGAAACGTGCCTATGTGACGGAATTACGTAAGCTACATGAGGTGAGAACCACAAAGACTCAATCACAAATATACACTCTTGGGTGTTTGGAGAGCAAATATGAGTCCAACACTGACATCATAAATGATACTGGATAGTGTCTCTGTTGGACACTAAAAAGTGTAACTTGTAATGAACCCTGTAGTGTTGAAAAAAGGATTCTGTATACCTAAACACTTTGGCATTTGCTGTGTAGATGTTCCCTTCTCTTTATATAATTGATGTAACATTCTGTACATTGTTTCATCATCATACCTGGGTGTGTACCACTTTATATTTACAATGTCTGATGATCTGTGTGCCAAAAAAAATAAAAAAGCTTTGTCTCTAGTAGAGCTCCCAAGATGTCCTTGACATGTAAGTTAACATATGACCTATTTTTTTCATTTCTCTTGTGCTCTCTTACCATTCTGTGTGATCTCCTTGTCCAATGGATACAAAGTTACGCACCCCTAAACAAAGCAACCTAACTGAATTTTAAATATAAAATTGCATGAAGAAACAACTTACCTTTGGTCATGAGCTCTGGGTCATGAGCAAAAGAACGAGATCCTGACTACAAGCAGCTGAAATTAGTTTCTTCTTAAAGTTTATTGTTGCTTTATATATAAATGTGAAATAATTACTTCTCAAATATTAATGTATTGAAATGGAAAAAAAAAAACTGTACACAATCTAAAATTTCTTTGTCAACAATTTATGAGTTTGATCATGTAGTTCAAGTTTGACAGTGTTCATATGACTATAGTAATACTATAATAGATTTGTACAACAATGTTTGTATTATGTCTTATTTGGCCTCTCATAGTAGCTGCCTCCGTGTATGGGTGTTTGTATCTGTGAATTAGAAAGTTTTGTGTGGCCTTTGATCTATTTCTTAATACTTTTATAATTCACGGGTCAAAAATGACCCATAAGACAGTCTTAGTATCTTAAGTGGTGTACAATCCACATTGAAACTGTAACGGTGTAAAACTAGATAACCCAAAAGCAGGAGAAACGACAGGTCTATGAGTCT
>NC_050524.1:30666778-30673044 GCF_002922805.2 Oryzias melastigma | reverse complement strand
TGATCAACTCCTCCAGCTCTTCCGGTACCTCCCTCGCCGCTAGCTCGTCCTTGAGTGCGCTGGAAAGGCCCCGAAGGAAAACATCCACCAGCGCCTCCTCCGGCCAGCGGGTGCTGGCTGCTAGAGTCCGGAACTCCACGGCGTAATCCGAAACACTGCGGGGACCCTGCTGGAGATGAAGCAGCTCCGAAGCGGCAGCCCGGTGAGGTGTGGAGGGATCGAACACAGTCTGTAGCTGGGTGGAGAACACTCGAAACGAGCGGCACAGCTCGGCTCCGCGGTCCCACTCCGCCAAGCCCCATCCCTTGGCCCGGCCGGTCAGGAAGCTGAGAGCAAACGCCACCTGGCTTTGCTCGGAGGGAAAGTCACTCGGGTTAAACTCGAACTGGAGTCGACAGGAAGCCAGGAACGCTCGGCAGTCCTCTGCCGTGCCATCAAACGGTTCCGGAGAGCCCAGCCGGGTCTGGCGAGATGGGTGAAGAGACGTAGATGTTGCAGCAGATGTCCGCTCCAGCCGTGACAGCCTGTCATGAAGCTGCTGGATTCCTGAGAGGCAGCTTCCCACCTCACAGCCCAAGGCAGAGATTTCTTCTGTTGCAGATGGTGGTAGGTCTCCTGATTTTGAACCTCCTGCTGGGTTAGACATGGTCTCAGCATAATGTAACGGTGTAAAACTAGATAACCCAAAAGCAGGAGAAACGACAGGTCTATGAGTCTAGTTCAGAGTGTTTAATCCAATGAGCGAGAACATCACCAGAGAATGAAGATGCTGAGACACTGAACTAGGAAGAGTCACATCATTAAATACACAGGAGCACAATTAGAAGAACGAGCACCACCTGTGAAACCACAGGTGGCCTTGAGGAGGAGAGGATGTCCATGACAGAAACATAAATAAAGTATCACTTTTTCTAATGAAAAGAAAAAGTTATAAAATTTCAAGTTGGAAAAGAATACTATTTTTATACAGCTAAACAATAGTGGGTCAGTTTTTACCCCACAAGACAACACAAGGGTTAAAACATTAAAGCTAATGTAGTGATTGTTATTTCTGAAGATGACTCTGTGTCACATTCTGTATATAATGGTGAGGTGGTTTTTTTAATTGAATCCCAAAACAACCAAAATTTACTCTTGAGCTTCAATAAAGTGGAATTAGATGTGAGGAACTTCACTTTCTTTTACCACTACTTAGATAAAGTTTTTTCAAAGTATTGTCCACATATTGACAAAACATAGAAAGACACAGAAACAGCAGACACCATAAAGATGTAAATAGCTCTCAACAGCCTCCATAGACACGGATTTATTCTAAAAAATGGTTTTTAATAGGCTTAACTTTAGAAAAAGCAGTTTAAACGATTTACACCGGTGTTTCACAGCTGATGCTGTCCTCCTCTTTGACATATAAACATTGCCATCTGCCCTCTAAACCAATGCTGTCATGAACCACAAAAACACTCCATTGCCAGCTGGTTCAACTTTAGCGTGCTACTTTTTTTATTTTAACTTTACCCGTACTTTTTGAGAGGATTTTTTTTTTTTTAAAAAAAGGTTGTTTTGTCTCTAATCCCAATCCAAGTATGCATTGTAGCTTTTGGAGGAGGTGCCCAATGTAGTGCAGAAGCAGGATGAGCCAACCCAGAAAGACTCAGGAGTGTGAATGTTAAAGTTTTAATTGAAACTTGGAGGACTTGAACAAAAGCAGCCTGATCATGCAGTGATTCCTGAGATTGGAGGATACAATTTCAAATTTTCTGGTGAGAAAATTGAGGCTTACTTGACACGAAAAACAGAAAAAAATGTTGCTAAGACACGTAAAGTGGCCGGCAGGTGACTTTGAGAGTAAGTAGAGGGTAATTGCAGAGTCAGAGTGAACATGACAAAAACATGCAGTGACAGTGTCTTACTCCCTGTCTCCAGAAGGTGACGACAGAGAGTTGAGAAAGCTAAACAAAAAAGAAGAGAATAACAGAAGTAACGAATTGTATGGCAGTAAAAGTTCAGTTGTAAGTCATAATAGTGAAGGAACTCCAGTGATAAATGATATGAAAGAGATATAAATTAGTACATCAAATCAGGGGTAAGAGGTTTGGGTCAGGGGCTTGACATAAAGAATAGGTTGCACGAACAGCCAGAATGAGATGATTTGCATGAACACAAGCAGCGGACGGAAAACCGCAAGGACCAAAAGAGGGCGAGAGGCTGAAAACCTGACTCCTACGAGTTACTTCAAAGGTCTCGTGTGACATGTGGGTGATCAGTCTTTTGCTTTGCTGAGATCTTACAGACGTCCAACAAACTTTAATCTTCAAACTTTGATATTGAGCAAAGTACTAAAATAGGTGTTTTGTTACCCCAAGACTTTTTATTCCCAACTATAATCCATCTGCAGTGTTGAAATCAATAAACAGGTGAAGCATCTGCAGGTAAAAAACTAAATGACATCAAAATGGTGGAAATAAATAAGTACATTTGCATGGAGTCATTGCAAAAAGCTAAAATTGTGGACTCCATTTAGCAAGCATTTCTATCAACAAATAGTTTGTATAAATGTTATTATTTACATGGTTAGTGGAAAAATGTAAGACTCATTTGTTACACATTTGATGATTTTATCTCACATTTGATTGGTTTCTCAGTGGAAAAAAAAGCTTCAGTTACTTCATGCTGCTCACCCTCTGATATTCTGACAAGGAAAACAGATAGTTGCCCTGTGGCTCAGATTTACTTTCAAACTGTTGATTTTTGGAGGAATTTTGTTTTTTGTTTTTTTTTATTGTCATTGCTTTCCCCATCAGGTCAGTTTATGATCATTTTCTATGAGTTACTTTTTCAGACTCTGAATAAACTCTGATTTTCATATGAAATCATCTTTTAGAATATTAGAGACCTAAATAAGGTTTTGTTGTTATTTAAAAGGCTAAATGGCATATGCTCATTAAGTTTTTTACTACCTTTTTTGAAGACCCAAAGTGCTTTACAATCACAGCCACAATTGTGACTGTATATATAGAACTGGACAGAGTGAGTGTGACATCACCTCCGGCTCCAGTGAAATGCGATATAGTCCTCGCCATCTTGGAGCCACATGACAGTGATTGGTCCAACTCGGTCTGAGTCAACGACTCCATGTCGCCACTCAGGAGTGAGCTTGTTTGAAGTCCACACCCCTTCCCCAATCAACCGTTTGAGGTGGGGCCAGCGGGCACCACATCCTTTGACTGAGGCATCTGATTGGTCGGTTCATAGCTTGAATAACTTGTGAGAGGAAAACATATATTTAAAAAAAAAATAGAATTAGAAAGAAGATGTTAAGAAAAAGGTATCAGAGAAAGAATGGTTATTCTGACAAATATAATGGCTGAGAAATAACCGTTTATTTCTTAATAGAAGCCAGTGGGGTTTTGACTTCTGGGACCCAGAAGTACTTCCTATTTGGAACTTGAGAGGGGAAGGGTTGAGCTGTCCAGTGTTTCTACAGTCAATGGCCCTACCTCTGCGCCACGGCCACCCCTAATCAAATACATACCTGTATATCATTCTCTTTAATTTGATGAAAAACATCATGGTGTGTTTTCTTTCTTGTTTTTTGACTTGTCTTTTCTTCAGATGTGTCCAGTAAGGTCATACAGGTCAGAAATCGAGACACAGGCTTGGTCTACAAATCCAGACGAGCTTGAAAAGGCCTTGGATCCCAAAAAAGTCATTTTAGTCTTTCAAATTCAGGTCTCTCAAAGTCACTTCTCAAACACCATCACTGACCTACAGAAAACACGACAATGTAGATGTTTCAATTCATGCTTTTTCATTGCTATTGGACTTCATTTAATCTTTAATATGAATACAAAAAATGGCTTTAGTATTCTATTGGCTTTAAAAGAATTTAATGCTATTTAAATGCTATTTTCTTTTTTAAATTTAGGTAACATTTTAGATGAGGTGCTGCAAAACACTCAGTAAAATGTTGACAAAGATAGTTAATACACTTCTTAAGCTTGTAAACAGATTATTAAAATGGCCTTCGACGACAATGGTCTCACTTTAGATATTAATTAGTCTTACTTAGTATGTTAATAAACCTTATTTGCCGTTTTATGCTTATAAATGTCTTGTAAACATCCTATAAACACATTGTTTGTAAATGTTTATAAATGTGTTGATAAAGCTTGTTATGGAATCTTATTATAAATTGTTACCATTTGATTTAGTTTATGTTTGTTTTCCAGAATTATTTATGATATTATTACTATGTAAATGTATCTTGTTATTTATTTATTGTGAAGCAGGTTTTGTAATGTGAAAAAGCAGTAATTGAATTGGATTCAACAGACAGAGCAGACTGTCAGGCAAACATCAGTAGCCAAAGACGGCTTGGGTGGGATAAGGATGTACAAGTTTTTACTGGTGTCAAAGTAATATTTAATCAGAAGTAACGCATATAGTATGCAATATGTAACACATCACCACACTGTAGTCATTTCATGTCTGTGTCAAGGGTGATTACCCCCACCCCACACACCACTCACGCAACTGCATTCAAATCAAAATATCTAGTGTGTTTAAAGGCAACACTTCACTGAAGGAGCAGCAGACTTTACAGAACCATCTTTGATTTATTGGTGGAGTGACAATAAAGATTGTTCAAATGTTAAAAGAAGAAAACAGAGTCAGTTGTAGCAGAAATATTGACTCGTGGATCCACAAAAAGGTTTAAAAATGAATAGTTTAATTATTTAAAATGTTCTGTTTTTTTAAATTGGAATTAATATTGGTTTGTTTGTTTCAACCAACCAATAAATAAATAAATAAAACAAAAATACTCTCTTTATATTGACAAATCAAACTTAATAATGACCCTTGTGTTGATGGGGAAATTAAATAATAAAAGATTTAAAAAAGATATATAAACACACACATTGTATGTATTATATATATATATATATATATATATATATATATATATATATATATATATATATATATACTATACACATTTGCGTAGATGTTGCTGTAAATGGTAGACATATATCATATTATTCTCAATAAATATGAAGTTTGTAGAGTTAAATAATTTGCTTGAAAGGGAGTGGGAGGAAGTAAACTTGTAAAATCCAAACCTCATCATGCTTATTTTTTGAAGCTTCTATTGAAAATAGTTTATTGATATCAGTGCCATGTTTGATGCAAAAACCGACTGCAGGATCTCTGTTGAAGTTTTCATCATGTCTTTGTGCAGATAAGTATGCAATATGATCAACATTCGGTCATCAACAAACATAGAAGCCCACAAACTAGAAAAGTTCACAGGATTCTGTGTAGAGACACCAGAAAGTTTTAGCTCTTAATACCAATGAGGGTTCGAAAGGAATGAACTTTATTTGAGACAACAGTAGCTCGTGGTCCTTTTGTGTAATACGGACCCTTGCTCAGGAAATGTCTGCAAACTCTAACAGGAAGTGGTTTGCCTTTCTTTTACTGTCTTTGAAGGGTGCCTTTCCAGCTTCCAACTTAAATATTTCAGAAAGTAAAACTACTCTGCATTTGTTTTCTGCCCAAGTTGCATCTAAAGCTGCAGAAATTTAAATTTTGCATAAGTTGAAAAAGTAGGATGGAAAAGATTCACCTGCAGAACAGAAAAAGTGCGGTAGTCATGTGGTTTTGTCCCATGATGCTCAGAGAGGTGAAATCATTGTAGCCTTCTTGCTGCTAACAGTTTTCATGGGTGCGATGATGTATTGCAGCACGGTTTTTGTTCTTTTAGCCGTGAGGCTCCTCAGCGTGTCTTCAAATGGTAAGTCATGTTATTATTTAAACAAAGAATTATTTTTACAGGTTTACTGGGCATTATATATATATATATATATATATATATATATATATATATATATATATATATATATATATATATATAATACAAAAATTGAGTAACTAAATGATGGTGGTATAAAATAAACAGAAAAAGTATATATACAGTGTAAATATATCTATGTATGTATATATATCTATATATATGCCTTTTAACGGTAAGATATGATTCTGCAAACTAAAGAAACGTTAATTTAAATTTACAGCTTCAGTGGAACGTACGCCACTGCTAAAAAAAATGTCCTAAACTAGTTAGGTCCATTACGCAGTTTTTCTGTTACGCTTGGCAAAAACTACTAATACAATTAACATCAATTTTATTTTATGTTCCATATAAATGAATGGCATTTCAAACTTAAAGTAATCATTGTATATATATATATATATATATATATATA
>NC_050524.1:30659649-30666732 GCF_002922805.2 Oryzias melastigma | reverse complement strand
ATATATATATATATATATATAATTAGTGCCGGGAATCGATTAAAAAAAATTAACGAATCAATCGCAAATCTGGAAAATATAAATTGCGATTGATCACAATCATTTATTATTTTTTTTACAATATATTTGTCAGCCACCTATTATCTGCAAAAAAAATCCCAATGCAAATCACATACTAAATTGTACATTAAAAACATTTATTTTAAACCCTTTGGAACCTATAGGGGCTGAAACTCTTTTATCTAAATTTGAATTTTGCATTTGAAAGACCACCTGCTTGCTTATTTGGTGTCATTTTAATCAGTACAACCTCTCCTATGTGACACTACCTTTATTTTGTCATTTTTCCATGTTGTATTCACACACTAGACATAAAATCATGCAAAAACAGAAAATTCCATCTTGAAAGATGGGACTCATTTTGCTGTGGAAACCCCAAAGATGTTTTACAAACTGTTTTTACAGCATAGACAAAAAGTTTTAGTTGTAATTTTATAAAAATAACAAGAATAACATTTGTCAGCAAAAATAATCAACATGTTTTTGAATGAAAAACAAAAAATACAGACAAAAGTCAGATTTCTTTAGGCCACATATATGAACAGTTTCTGTGGATAGAGGAACATCAGAGACCCTCACAGCTCCATGTGGCTTTACTTCACTCTGGCTGTGTGGATTCAGATACCAGGCAGCCCAAAAAACAAGGATTTCTCTTCGAAGAGCTCCACAGTCCATTTGACATTTTCTTTTTTTTTTTCTCAGCTTTTTATTTTTTTTCCTCTTAAATTTTCTTTCTTTATTTGGGAGAAGTTTGATCAAGCTAGAATCTGCTCTCAGTTGAGGCCATTCTGAACTGCTTGCCTTCGACACGTGGAAAAGTGGGCTAAGTTTAGGACTGGCACGCAGGAGCCCTGGGTTCAATCCCCGGGTTGTCCACTGATCCCATCCAGATTGGGTCCTTAGGCAAAACCCTTGACGGTGCTGCCTAACTGGGTCCCTGTGCCCCTCAAGTACAGGGTTGTGTCAGGAAGGGCATCCAGTGTAAAAACTCTGCCAAATCTGAAGCGAAACAGTGTGTGCTGTTACGACCCCTAAATGGATAAGCCTTAAGGAGGAAGTTTTTTAAACAAATCAATGGAATTAATATGGAGAATTTGTCAAAACATAAAATATATTTTACAAAAAAATACAGTCTGACGCAAACTACTTTTCCTGTACATTTTGTTAAATGAGCTTTTGATATGAACAGCTGGTATGGAATAGTATAACGCATCTGAAAAAGGGGGAAATTTAGCTAAGACTTAATTATTATGCTTTTTCAATATTTCAGGATTTCAAATAAATCACAATAATATTTAATTTATAAAAATTCACAGAATCAAGATAATGATCTCCCTAAGGATCTCTGCAATGTTCTCAGACGGGTTACTTTTTGGAAAAAGATTTGATTAAAAGTTGTACCAAAGTTGCAGTAAAATAAGAGGTTGTGCCACATTTATGAAACGCACCATCATGAGGAAAGGAAATGAGGCACAGGTGATGAAGCAAATGAAATCTGTATCATGTGTCTTCTGTTTAAGATGAAAAAAGCCCCTGCAAAAGCCCTTCTGGTGGAATGTCTTGTGCAACTACAAAAGTCAACACTCCGATTGGATCCCCTGTGCTACTGCCTTGCCACTTCACAAAGACAAAGTCGGGTAAGGTCACTTGGACCTTCAACGGAGACAGCAACCTGGTGGTACTTTCTTCTAATGGACAAGTTAAGTTTTGGAACCCCAGAAATGGCAGATTGAAAGTCTTTCCCATCCAGACCTCACTTGGTGACTTCTCCATTCGCATCAGTGAGCTGGAAAACACTGATTTGGGGTGTTACAGCTGCATGCTGGGGTCTGAATGTCATCAAGTGGAGCTGATGAGAGAAGAAAGTAAGTGGAAATTTGGTTTCTACATTTAACAGGTGCACAGCATCTGCGAGGGGCTTGTTTTTTTTCTTTCCAATGCGTGGTCGCAGACCTCAAAGGACACACTAGAGGTGCTATTTCCTGCTATCTACAGTTTTAAATAAACACAATCTACTGTGCAGGTAACAAACTGGACTATGAGCGACTTCTGTACATCTGCATCTCTGTGGGTATCTTGTTTCTGCTGATTTTCATCACCTACTGCTGCATTCACTTCATATGTGAGTTTGGGACCAAATTTAGCACAACACTTTTTTTTTTAATAATAGACAGGAGGTTTATTAAAATGAAACTTTCTCTTTAGGTGTCTGGAAGAAAAACGTTGAAATAAGTCAAATCAACTCTGCTTCTGGTGCAACTGAAGGTATGCTAGCATCCCTAGTTTTTGTGTTACTTTAGAACACGTGTCAAAGTCAAGGCCAGGGGGGGCCGATTCAGCCCTCCAGGTAATTCTCTCCGGCCCTCCAGATCATTTCATTTTATTGTTATTAATGGACCGATGTTATCTTGTGCTTATTTCTAACTTGAATAATTTTGACTAAATATATTTTTATGGAGAGTAAAAAAAGGCTGTTTTGGCTAATTTTGGCTTTTTATGTTGTTTTTGAGTTTAGCTAATATTTCAGCTACAATTTAGCTCTTTTAGCTAATTTAGGCTTTTTTCAGTTTTTTAGGACATTTTAAAGTTCAGCTATTTTTTTCACCTACATGCTAGCTGTTTTGGCTAACCTAAGTTTTTTAAATGTTTTTTATGCTATTTTGGCTTATTTTAGCTGGATATCAGCTTTAGCATTTTAAGCTAGTAATGTCAGGGTTTTCAGCTATCAATTTCAGCATTTTCAGCTATCAGCACTAGCATCTTCAGCAGTCAAAATCAGCTTACAGTATTTCCACTAGCATTATCGCAGGTAATGCTATATATCTAGTTCTTAATATGTTAAAAGGTTACAGTTTTAAAAAGTTTTACAAATTTTGTTTTAGAGTATTCAATAAATGTTTATCCTGTTTGCCCCGCGACCTAAGGTGTGTTTTGAATCAGCTGATGATTCAGATATATTTACAGACATACATTTACAAACCACAGGTAGAGTTTATAGTATTGATTCAAAGGTAGTACTTTAAAGTACATGGCTATCTCTTAAAATGGACATTCTTGGTAAACCACAGAAAATCTGATGAAATATACATATTTATTTATTTGTATTTGCTTTCTTTTCTTGCAGGTGTGGAGAGTAACAGTAGTGTTTACGGTGCGTTAATCTTCCCCCTTCATTTTTGTGATGTTTTTCTGAGTTATATAAAAACTAATTATTTATTTTATCTTTAAAAAAACATACTCTGATGAAAATGGTGTTTTCTGAGTTTTTCACATGTTTTTGTGACATTTTTCTGATGATGGAGGACATCTCAAGAGAAAATTAGAGTATTTTGTTGTTCAAATCGTTGTGAATCAGGAGCATACAAAAAAAATGCAGTTTGGAAAAAATAAAACATATTTGTGACGTAAAAAATGTGCTAGGTGGCTCCATAGATCCAAATAGATCCATATACGTCTTTGTTTTTCTCTTAAGAGCTGGAATCTAGCTCAAAGCTGTACAATTGGATAAGTTCGCCATTTTTGTTGCACCAGTAGTGTTAGGTTGGGGGTTTGAGGGGCTGTAGGCTATAGCGTTGTGTGTGGCAACAGTCATACCCACAACTCAGAGGTGAATTTCTAATGAAACTGTGTCCTTGAAAACGACAAGTTTTTAATTTTGCCTAAAAATAGCATAATCATAATTAGAGAACGCTTTTACAGTCGATCAAAAGATGATCACAGTGGGTCTTTTAAGCAAAAGCCAGCATTTGCCTTTCAATTTATCTCATGTGTTTTGATGAGATTTTTTTTCACTTACTAGAAAATGACGACCAATCTCCAGTCGGTGCTGATTCAGCCCAGGACAGCAGAATGCCTGCAGGAGCTGTACAGAATCCAAATAGGACTGAGCCTCCTCAAAGTTCTGCCCATATCTATCCAAACCTTGAAGAATTCCAGTTTCACAGAGAAGAAACTCAAAAAAGAAATATATTTCACATAGGTATTTCTAAGTTGCTTGAGTACTTGGTACAGATTTCCACCTTTTAAAAACCTAACATAATGACATATGTGCCTCTTAGAACTCTTCACCAGACTGCGCCAAGCGAGCCTCCGCCGCCACGTTTACGGTGAGATAATAATGTCTGTTTTGCAACCTTCTTGTTCGGTCAGATGGGTTACTGTTCTGTTTTCCCACACAGTCAACCAGCATGACATCAGAAACCAGCAAGTCATGGCCACACATGTGGAGAGTCAGCAAGGTATACCACTGCATTCATATTACATCAAAAATGTTTGGAAAAAGTTGGAAAAGTAATCAAACCAAAAATGAATTTACTAATCTGTTGTTTTTCTGAGGGGATTGAAAGAGGGAAAAGCCAAAATACTGATTTCTTTTTACATTTTTTTTGTCTGTGAAAATGTCTATAAATATACATCAAACTTCACTTTAACTTATTTTTTCCCTCTCAGATGGAGAATACAACAACCCCATCTACAACAGGAGCACAGAGCAGCTCAGCCGAGTGTAGAGCAGCCAAAGACAGAACTCACCCGTCATCTGACTAAAACAACTGGTTGAGACTATTGTTTTGTAACTCGATTGCACTGTTTTTCCTGAAATTAATGTGTATTTCTATGGCTTTTGTTTAAGAAACCATTTTTTTTTGTATTAATGTCCTTATTTTGCGAATTTCTCCAAAAATAAAAGTTGTGCTGTGTTCATTGACTAGTTATTTTTATATAAAGTCTATGGCTGTGTCACATCACAGTCATCTTTATGTTGGTGTCGCCCTCTTCTGGTCGCAGTGGTTCAGTCTCTGGGCATTACATTTTCAACACTTAAAGAGCCATTTGGGTCGATTTCTTGCCAACCAAAACTCAGTAGGAGCCATAAAGTCTTCACTCACCCTTTAGAAAAATAAGATACTGATTTATATTTAAAGAAAATATATATATATATTTAAATATAAAATAGTTTATAACTTTTGACAGAGGTTTGCACGATTTCCTTTCAAAATAAAAGACATCCTACACCATAGGATCATGTCAAGCAAGTGCAACAAATGGAGAAGGAAGTGTAAGTCATCAATTATGATAAAAAAACTGTTTATTTTACTGTTTCTGGTACATTTCACTCTCAAATTTATAAAAAATAACCAACAAAAACTAAATCAGAGCTCATTAAGTGACACCTACCACTTAAAATCATTTAATTTGTTCAAATATAGAAAATCTGGTTTAAAGTGCATTGGATTATGACCTAATGTAGCTTTAATTCTGGTTGTGCTTACTGACAATACATTGATTTTCTTTTATAAATGAAGCTCAAAATTAAGTCAAAATGTGTCAGTATGACATTGACAAACTACAAAGGATTGATGGAGAATTAGCGCTACCATTGTTAGGATCCTCATTGAAACTGTCCTTCAACTGTTTGTTGACGAGTTGAATAAAGTTCAAGTTGATTTACTTGTGTTTAAACTTTACTACTTAATTACTTTTTCCTTTACAGTTACTTTTTAACATTTTTACAACATTTTATTTTGACCAAAGAGCCGTAATGGAGGGGTAATAGAGCCACATGTAGCTCCGGAGCAGCAGGTTGCAGACCCCTGTTTTAGTGGAATAAAACAACATGCAGATAAAAGTTGATGTCTTTCAGATCATCAGGAAAATTTGTCACAATATAAAAAAAATTTACAAAGACTTTGTGCTAAAATAAGAACATTTTCAGTCAGGTTGTTCTTATCTCTTGAGGCTTCAGTCAATTAAAGCAAACAAGATGCAGCTGCTGCTCCTGTTTCAGAGTATCTACAAGCAAAAATGAACTCCTGGGACTTCATTTTGTTTCTGTCTCTGATTTTTCCAAACTGTGATGCCTGGTCTGAATCGAGAATTCGCCGCTCTGCTAAAGATACTCCAGTGGTTTGCTATGATAATCTCATGTCTGTTTATTTATCGAAAGAGCAGTTTAGCAATCTCCCCTTGACCATTTACGTTCAAGGTAAGTGGCTTTGCTGTGAGCAGATGTAGAAGGCAGAGCTTAGATGATCACGCTGTTTATGTGCTCCAGATGAACGTGGTGGATATTATCAAGCTGCAGCTATTGCCAATCACTGCCACTACTTCTTTGGAGATACGCACAACTCTGTCATCCTAACGGTTGCTTTCCATGGTTGTTTTGTGAAAAGATATGTGAGTTAATTGTTCTTTAAATCAGACATGTCTGAACTGGTACAAGAGGCAACAGACTTGGTGAATTTATTCTTTAATTCTTTGTTTGATAGGAAAGCACAACCAGTCTCACAGTGGTGATTGTTGCACCTGGGGATGGAGGGGTACCTGGAATTGTCCACTCCATGAAAGTAGAATGTGAAACAGAAAAGAGAGGTGCTGAACTATCTTAATTTTATTTTTGGTGTAAATCTCTCTGCTGATGGATGTAGTGTGTGTTTTCCACAGAGGCAAACACGTTTCCAGATGTGTTAAAGGAGTTCTTCTGCAACAAAAATGGGTTCAACATTACCATTCCCAGGAATGCAACAGACCCACCTCTGAACCTGGATGCAATATGGATTCCTTCTGACCCAAATCACAACTGTAAACCCCAGAAAAGATCCATCGACGCCGTCACCTATAGATTTCCATTCACTGACTGTGGTACTCAATCAAAGGTAATAAATCGGCAGCTTAAGTTGTTTTTTTTGAGGTTAGACTGTAGGTGTCTTGCTTGCAGGTTGACAATGGAAATATCACGTACTGGATCATCGTAGAGGTGAAGCGGTACCCGCAGAGAGGCGTAATCATTCGAGACACACCGTTTCGGTAATGAGGGGAAACAATGCACATGTTTTCTCCCTTAGTTTGGCTGCTTTAATGTTGTTGTTCTGTGTGTTTTCAGCCTTACTGTGAAGTGCAGCTTTGCACTGACCCAAATGACACAGCTGGGTTTTGATGTTCAGCAAAGTAAAGCTGATTACCCCTCAGCACTGAAGAACAAAGGTGTACTACGCACTGAAATGAGGTTTGCAAAAGGTCCTTCAT